>NW_010315460.1:0-1302 GCF_000700745.2 Antrostomus carolinensis
GACCCAGTACCAGCCCCTGGGGAACACCACTGGTTACCAGCCTCCAACTAGATTCTGCTCCACTGACCTCAGAAGTTAGAGGAGCGAAAGGCATTATGTGAAGCAAAATAAAAATCAGGTGGTTCACATCAGCCTCCTCCTGCACTGCAGGTGGGGTCTCAGGAGATCAGACTAGAGGAGCAAAGACTGCCCCAATGGGACCAGCACAAGTTGCAGGAGGGTCCAGTTCTGTGGGATGACCTTTCTCCACTTTGGACCTGTTCCTTGCTTGCCATATTTTTGGAGTGATTAGCAGCAGAGACATAAAGTGGCCAGGAGGTTGGAGGACTGGGGCCAAAGAAGGTCTCTCAAAGGAATCTGTGCTCCTTATAGGACATTATGAGAACCTGTTAATCATATCATTTAAACTTAAACTGAAAGAGGGGAGGTTTAGATGAGATATTAGGAAGAAGTTCTTCACTGTGAGGGTGGTCAGACACTGGAACAGGTTGCCCAAGGAAGTTGTGGCTGCTCCTCCCTGGAAGTGTTTGTGGCCAGGTTGGATGAGGCTTTGAGCAACCTGGTCTAGTGGAAGGTGTCCCTGCTGCTGGCAGGGGGGTTGGAACTGGATGAGCTTTAAGGTCCCTTCCAATCCTAACCATTCTATGATTCTATGACATGATTTTATCAGACTGATTTGAGACAAAAAAACCACTCTTAAAGTGCTTTTTTTCTCCTTCTTTAAGCACAAGCAAGTGCCATTTCCAGGTCACTTGGCAAACGTCAAGTGGGTCACACGCAAAGGCTGTTCTCGGTGTGTAGTGACATTTTGGGTGTCCTTGCTGGCGGTAAAAGACTAAAGTTTGGTCAAAGAACCACCAGGTACTTGGTCACAGCTGATGTTCTTCCAGTCCTGTTCAATACTAATGAACTTCTGGAGATTTACAAGTACAAAATCAATGGATTACGATGAATAGTCTAAATTAATCATTACTGAGTCATCGTCTTGCAGTATCTCCTCGCAGCAAGCAATTGAATAATAGCTTCATTTTCTAGGTAGAACTCTCCATGTAATACCCAGCCCCTGCCTCTTCATGTCACCAATGAGTCAGATCTAAGCTTTGGTCCCAGAATAAAATAAAATGAGATCTGAAAACACAAAGCAAAGCTCTGAGATCTAAAATATAACTGAAGTTAAGAGGAGCCCTAAGATTGCTATCGATATCTGGGCTTTCTGTCCAGCCATCAGCCTGCTTGAGCTTAGACTGGTACAACCAACCATGGGTGTTGGGCTCTTTTCCCAAGGAAGAAGTGACAGGACAA
>NW_010315461.1:0-2055 GCF_000700745.2 Antrostomus carolinensis
CATGAATGTGAAACATGTGCTGTGATCAAGCGAGCCACACGAGTGAAATCTCTCTGGAATGGAGGGTGGTGGCCGGGCTTTCGATATGGTGAGGCCTGGCAAATTGACTATATTGGACCACTGCCATGAACAGGCCAAGGCAAGCGCTACATACTCACCATGGAGGAAGCAACTACTGGTTGGCTAGAAACACACCCTGTAAACCATGCCACTGCCCCAGACACCATCTTAGGCCTTGAAAGACAAATTTTGTGGCGACATGGTACCCCAGAAAGAATTGAATCCGACAATGGGACTCATTTTCAAAATAGCCTCATAAACTCCTCGGCAAAGGAACGTGGCATTGAGTGGGTGTACCACATCCTCCATCACCCACAAGCCTCTGGAAAGATTGAAAGGTACAGTGGACTGTTAAAGACGATGTTGAGGGCATTGGACAATGGGGGATGGAAGCACTGGGATGTAAATTTAATGGAAGCCACCCCATGTCCCCCCCCGCTACCAAAACCTTGCCGAACAAACCCAATACATTTAGACATCTAGATAATGTAATTCAGATTGAGCTGGGTTAATAGTAAAAAGTTGGAATTACAAAAGTTCTAATTTGAATTAAAACATTTCCAGATTCTTGATTAAAACTGTAATTTAATGATTTTTCCATAATACTACAGAGGTGTACAGATCACTTCTCTTCCTCGTGACTTATACATGTATACATCTATTATCTATTTTAAAAATATAAAAAAAGACTCTTACCTACAATTTGCAACTTGTTTAAGGGTCTATTTTTGGGACTAGGTTATTAAGAATTGCCAGTTCTTGGCAACTAACCTGGCCATCATTACGAAACCCTCAGTTCCTAAGTCTCATGCATGCTTGTAACCATGCAGCCATGCATATCCAGACCTCTGTATGGTCATGGGACCACGTGGTGCTCCACGGAGAATTTGTAGCCCAGAGCAGGCTGTTTCTGTGGGAACAGTTCTGATTTTTCTGTTCCCTTTGCCTTTTGTAGTTGCCCTTTAAAAAAACGAGTGCCAGCAGCAAGCTCCATCAGCGCACCTTTATTGGAGCGGTGTGGTACAGTTCTGAGCTTGCACAGTGAATTTAGAGTCTCTCATCCTGAGCCTGGATTTAAAGCACTCATTCAATACATCTTACACTTCCCAAAAAGCTTGCACACAGTTAGTCCATTGTTAGAAGGTCAGCTGCACGCAGTCTCTTCTTACTGAAAGAAGTAACTAGAAAGGTTGATCTCCTTTCATCTTACAGTATTGATGCCTTCAGGGACCCTCTGTAAACAGAGTATCCACAGCTTACATTTAAAATTTAATCCACAGACTGAAAAGTGAAAGACCTCAGTTTATCTTCAGCTGTGCAGTTCTAATTCACAAATGTTCACAATGTAGTTTTGTATGTCACCTTATATTCATCACCTGAATTTAGGAGGAATCGTGGCAGGACCAAACTGCTAAATACATAATTAATAATTTCAAAGGCTCAGTCTAAAAAGGTGTGAATGCAAGGACAAAACCTAAGTCAATCAATTCCCTTGTATTTTGCAACGTGTGCTGTATTTAAAAGATCATGACCTCACTAGGTAGAATAGATTTCACCCTTAACTGTGAATTTTTTTGTTTAAAGGCCCATAATAGTCTCTGGATATTACTTTGTACCAGTTTTTATCTGTATTTATTTTAAAACCACTTTAAAGAGGGAGGGTTGCTTGTTTGAAGACTTAAATTGCAATTTTTGTTTAGTGTGTCTCATTTGAAGACACCGCTGAAAGCCAACGACTGTCCTTGTACTGATTATTTTTCTAACGCATGAATGATGAGTGTGAAATACTGAAATACAGTTTTGTAAGAAAATGTGAAGAGTTGTTGCAGAAGATTATTGTGCTGAGGTTTTTCTTACCCCATTCTTGTGTTCTAAAAATGAAACAATTCTTCTGTCTGTTGTGATTGATGCTTAATGCTTTCCTCCTAGCTGGCTGGCTGAGATGAGAACTCCAGTAGATACGCTTAGAACTGTCACTACTTCTAGATCATTTCC
>NW_010315461.1:2074-7012 GCF_000700745.2 Antrostomus carolinensis
TTCCCTACATGAACATTGCTAAATGTTCACTTTGTGTATTAATGCTGAAGTTAGAAGGAAAAATACTCTATCTCTCTGTAAAATAACACCAAACACTTCTAATTTGCAAAAGATTCATGGAGGATGTGACCTTTTCCAGAACTAAGGCTACTCTTCCATTAGGCATGCTACATGAATTTAATATCGATCAGTAGTATTTTAAAATGTAGAATAAATTATTTGCAGGTATATGTGGTATATTACAAGACCTTGCAGAAGTGTGCAATTAGTATTGGGAAACAGGGTGCCAAGGACTTTGATTGAACATCAGTTACTGTAAATGTTCTATGAACTTGAATGTAAAGATCTTAAATAAGTTATACTGGGAGCATTGCTTTACAAGTGAAGCTATTTAACACCTCACTGTTGTTTGGACTTTCCATATTAGGTTTCATCACCATTTGGTGTTGGACTGAAACAGTAATGAATTGGGTGATTTGGCTTTTTGTTGTTGTGCTTTTTTTTTTTTTTTTTCAAGAGTTCACTTGCAGTTCTTCTGCTGAAGCAGGCATACAGGAGTAAACAGAGACTACTCAAACTGTAGCTGACCAGAAGCAGGAAGCTGCCTGCCAGCTGTGGGGCTAGATTTCTAGACCCAGTTCTATAGTGTGCAGTTGGCTGCTGTGATATGTTAATGTTATACAGCTATTTCTGATCTATCTAAAAGATAATATAAGGAGTAAGGCAGTGAAGAGTCAAGATCATTTTTTATCTTAATGATTTTATAACTGTCAGTACTCAAAGTATTAAATGTAAAGGCTGACTGAGAACATGGGTACTTGGTTGGAATTTGGAGCAACCTGAAAGGTAGGCAATAGAATATACTTTCATGTAAATAGGTTGTTACAAAGCAATGTATAACACTGTACTTGATAATGGTTCATATCAGGCTTTAGACATACTCGTCTCTTTTGACCAGAGTTAATTTTTTGTCAGCTATAGTTACCCCCCGAAAAATGAAAAACTAGTCAATGTGAAGAAACATTAGCTTTTGTGTCTGTAGCGTAACTGTTGGAGCCATGGAGATTTTAAGTGACTATACGTGATACAGTGCTATAGATAATGTGTTTTCATGTGTCTTTAACTAGATAATTTGAATAGAATGATTTATCAAATAATAATTAATTTACCAAATAATAATTTATAATTGGAACATGGGATTGATTTGATTTGCCTTTGTAAAGATTTATAAAAATGTGGTGTGATTACTATATCAGTGTGGCTGAGAAATGTCCCGAATATGTAGATTAATCATAACTCTCTCTTTGGTATTGAATTCTTACTACAAATATTTGTATTTACTTTTTAAAGCTGCATATAGAGTATTAAGGCATAAAGAGAGCTAACCAGTGCTTCAGAACTTTATTCTGTAGTAATGAGATACATACTTATAATCTAAACATGTGGTACCTGTAGTTTTCTGGTTGGAGGTGGGATAGCCTGTGCCCTCCTTGAGATGGAGGAGAGGGCAGGTCACTAAATGACTTTTCTTGCCGCATTAGTAACAGAATTGGACCTACAGGGGGGTTCTCTGTGTTGAACCCCTGAGCAGTACGGCACCCCAGGCTGCTGGGAGCCCAGTTTGGGGCAGAGCTGAGAAAGAAGGCAGGCAGGTGCTAGCTCTTGCTGGCATCAGAACAGTTTGTCCAGGTTGTTGTTTCAGGGCTCCTCAGAACTCGGGAGAGCAACAGCCCATAGCCAGGATTAATTGTCAAGGGATGGCAGCCCACTCCCCAAAGCTGCTCTCCTGCAGGCCCCTCTGCCCGTACACAGTAACGCAGTCAGACGTGTTCCTCTTACACGACAGGAGACAACTGCAGTTCTCCTTCCATCTGAATGTTTTTCCCAGCACACCCCTTCCTGAAAAACAGGAATTCTCGAGAGGACTGTCGCCTTGGCAGTTCCTCCAACCCACAGTCTACTCAAGGAGACTTTGTGAAAGCCTCAGAAAGGAGAAGGCAGGATAACCTCTCCTGGCAGGGAGTAGACCAGGCTGCTGATGGCACATGCTTCACCTGATCAGGTCACAGGAAGACAGGCTGTACCTAGAGCAGGCATGAAAATCTGTTAATGTGATCTTAACGTGTGCATCTGTCTGTCTTTTCAGGGTGTTGATGATGCCTTCTATACATTAGTTCGAGAAATCAGAAAACACAAAGAGAAGATGAGCAAAGATGGTAAAAAGAAGAAAAAGAAGACAAAGACAAAGTGTATAATTATGTAAATACAAATTATCCTTATTCTTAAGAAGTACTTAAGTAATTTTTTGTACATTACACTAAATTATTAGCATTTGTTTTAGCATTACTTTACTTTCTGCTTCATGATCCTGTTAGCTTTACCTGAATGCTTGTTTTAAATGACAGTGGAAACTTCATTCCTCTTAAAGTGCCAGTATTCTTTGACTGTTGGTTCTTGAACTAGCAATGCCTGTGAAAAAAAAATTTAAAAATGAAAAATTACAAAAAACCCCCAAACAACAAACCACAAACAAAAACCTGAGAACTGTCTTGGGACTCTTTGGTGCATGCACAGTTGCTAACTTCCTATTTTTCTTACTGATTGTAAACTTCTGTTCTGTGTGCAAACCAAACAATGAAATGATGCTCTACACTTCCTAACATCTCCTTTCATTTCTTTGTTTTTTAAATCTGGTGGGGGAAAAGGACTAGTTAGCAGAAGATACTTCCGTTTCAGCCTTTCTTTTATTTTAGACTGACTGCAATATAGAGAGACCAGAAGCCTTTATAGTCTTCCTGTAGATTTTGCTTCTAGGCATCTAGTCTTGTAGCATTTCCGATCAACTTGAATGAATGTAAAGATAAAAACTTTCACAAAAAAGTTTTTCACCGTAATTTGTCACAGTCACTCCTTAAATACTCTATTTTTTCTATTAAAAAAAAAAGAGAAAAATTAAAAAAAGACAACAATGCACATCTGGCAATGGAAAAAGTAAAAGTTCTGATTAGGTTGATTTGCTGTTGTTAATGCATTGCTTTAAGACTTTCACTAACTTTTTGTGTCTGAAGACCAAGGTGAAATCCTCGCTCTCCTGACCCTCAGTGGCAAATCTTTAAGTAGCTTTGTTCAGTTAGGTACAGGGTTTCACCCTTAGTGTCTCTAGGAAATACTAGAAAGCCTTAACAGATAAGTTGGTTTAAATTCTTAGGTTAATTCATACATGGATCCAGAATTTACCATAAGAATTAAATCTGAACGAATCCTAAATTATATAGTGCAGTAAAACCATTCTTTTTTTTTCCCCCCCAAGAGTGGCATTAAATATTTCCAGATGCCCATTTTGTACGAAATAGGGGAGGAATTTTAAATTCTAGTAACATCAAATGAGTGAATGAATGAGTAGAATTTAGCTGCTTCATGCAAATAGTTGGGAAATCCACTACGCCATAAAAATGGCGTGGAATTTGCACAAACTGTCAGTGCAGAACATGGTTCCAGAGTCATTGTTGTTTTTTGTGACGTTTGTGAAGTCCTAGTTTTGTTGCACAGATTAAATGGTTGGTGAGTGTCATTCCAGTGTCTAGACTGACATGAAGCTAGACCAGGATTTTAATGTTGTCTTTATCTCATTAAGTTCTCTTGTGATTTTTTTTTTTTTTTATTTTTTTATTCCGCTTTTTTCCTGATTGGAATTAATGCATATTTTTTTTTGCAGAAGCTTTCATTTTTTTGGTACTGCAGTAGTCTAGTTATTCTGCCCTAAAGTAAGAGCCAGTAATTCCAGTGTTGCCAGTTCCTGTTGTCTTACTGTAAATGTTGCATGGTTTGGTTGTTTCATTAGGGCCTGGGATCCTGAAGGTACGCTTCTTCATAGTACCCAATTCAGCTGCAGAGTATGTGACTCTGGTGTACCCCCAAAAAATAAACCACAAAACATTGAAGTAGGATAGTTCAGGACGCTGGAAAGTTTGGAACAGGGAAAGCAGCATTGCCCTAACCTAAGGTGTACCTAAACAATTACCTGGACATTTCATGCAGTACAGTTTCCATACACCTGTGTAACTCGGACCACTTCTATGATGTCAAAGGTGCAACTGCATGAGAAAAGTATTCTTTTGCTTCTACAAAAAAAAAAAACCAACAAACCCAAACCAAACCCAGAGTGACTCTCGTAGATGGAGAGCTGCAAAGCTGGCAGGGGATTGCTGCGTGGTCTTTAATTTCAGTGTGGCTGAGAGAAAAAATGCCTTTCCCTGCCTGCAGCCCCCATTCCCCACCTTCCACCAAAACCCAGCCTCCCTCCCCCCCTTTCAGCTTCCATGTGAAATAGGCTTTAGATTATGAAATATTCTGAAAAATGGTAATAGGAGAATCTAACATTATGTTGTAAGGACCAATAAGGAATAAGAAGAACAGATTCTTAACATTGTGAAATGTTTTACAGCTTCCAAGGTTAAAAGAATTTGGAGACAGTTACTTGCCTGTTTTAGACACTCTTGATGATATACGAAGAACATAGCAAACGTGGATAGTATACCTTGAGCAAGTGGAAGGAATCTTGAGGTTAACTTTTAAGATTTTTTTGGTAACTGAGTCACACTGCATGTAAAATTAGGGCTGGTCTAAAATTCTTTTGTTAATTAAACAACTGAAAACTGTTAGGAGAAATTTTAGCTGAAATGTCTTAATCATCAAATATGGATTTGCATAGCTCTAATATAAAGGTTGGGTCGTTTTTAGTAAGTGTGATCTGTACCTACCAATCTAAAATTAGTACAAAATCTATTTAGATTAGCCCTTATTTACTTTTTTTTTTTAAGAAAAATACAAATCCTTGCCACAGTTGTGCAGTTTTGTCTTAATATTTGTTGAGATTTGGTGAAACCTGTTGGATTGCAGCTTGCACAGGTTGATCTCATAATTACTCTGTCTTTCCCT
>NW_010315461.1:7045-10586 GCF_000700745.2 Antrostomus carolinensis
ATTTGAAATGCTTTCAGAGAACACACCTGGATGCTATCTGTTCTGATAGCAACTGCTAAATGAACATGTGAATCACTTACCACGTTAATAACATTAAATTGCCATGTGTCAGGAAGTAACACCTTCTTACAGTAGCTTTATGTAACTCTGGTAAACAACCTTATCATTGGTTTTCTCAAAACTGAAATTTAATTATTTTGACCAGTCTCATTGCCCTAAAATTTTTGCTAACTTTAAAAAAAAAAAAAAGTTTTACTGTATAGATTTTGTTACAGAGACAGGATCTCTGTCATGGGTAGATACTGACACACAGTCTTCTGCTCTTGTCTGCTCTCTGAAGCAATACAATTATTACCTTCAAAGACCATCAAACTGTAAAGAAATCATTTTGTCTCAAGGGTACATAAAGCTACATAGATGGTAAATCTTTCCTAACATTTCTTTATTCCACTGTCTTGTGTTTTCATGTTGAAAATACTTCTGCTTTTTCCTCTTGAGTGCCAACTTCTTACTAGAATGACTTCTTAATGTAATATGTTTACCTGGAATGTATTTTAACTATTTTTGTATAGTGTAAACTGAAACATGCACATTTTGTACATTGTGCTTTATTTGATGTGGAACATATGCAGTGTGATCCAGTTTTTCCATCATTTGGTTGCGTGACCTAGGGAATGTTGGTCATACCAGACATTAAGTTTAAAAGAAAAAAAAAAAAAAAAAAAAGACCACTGTTTGTTTTAAAATTTTTAATGTTTTTAGGAGTACGTGCTGTGAGGTGATCTGGAATTTGTCATTTTTTTTGTCAAACTGTACTGCTCCTATTTATTGTAATGTAATAAAAAAATAGTTATTGTGATTTCTGTCCTGGTTTGCTTTTTCTCTCCAAGAATTTCAGTGCCTCATCTCTGTAACCGGGGTATCCCATGAACTGCCTGGGTTTGGCAGTTGTTCTCAGTTTATTTCTTGTACTTCTTCTCATTGCCTGTCCCAAAGCTGTTGTCTCTGCCCCTGGGTGTTCCCTCCCTCTGAGAGAGGGGGCTGCTGCGCTTCGACAGAACGCTTTATGGTACCGATCCAGCTCCTCTGGCCTGTGCCCCGCGATGAGCAGAGTCTCACTTCAGGTGAGGTTGTGCTTCCTATCGCTGGTGTGCACTGCTTGTGTTGCACCATCTCCAGGCGTGCCCCAGAGACCTTGTTTTCATTAGTCTAACAGCAGACTTGACGTGAATTAGTCTACCAGTTTAAAATACTCTGAGTGGCTATTCTGTGTTCATTCCCAGGTGCACATCCGTTTTCTGCTATCGAATGTCTTCCATAAACTTGCAGAAAATACGGAAGACATTGTTCAGTACTGTGTCCTATGGGGGGAAAAATGTGTGAAACTGCTGCTGTTCTATAAGCTTAATACTTCGGCCCTTTGTTACTATGTCTGGATAATCTTCTACCAGTTATTGAGAAGGGTAGGTTAAATTCCATACCTAGAGGTATTCACTCAGAATAGGTTTAACTGCAATGCATTGTAGAGGAGTTAAGCTGATGTGGAAGTACTGTTTTTCACATCAGTGTGGTGCTAGAAACTGAAGCACGTGTATTTCATCACAAGGCAGCATACTGTCTGATTTGCCATCTCTTTTTTTTAATTCTATTCTGGAATGTATGTGTATGAAGACCTGCTGTTGCCAACAGCTGTAGTGCAGTGATTACTTACCCATATTTCAAAGGTTATTTTTGTTCTGTCTCCAGTGTCATTTATTCCTTTGCGGGGCGGAAACACCAACCAACCCTCGTATGTACAGAGTATCCGTTCTGGCACAAATTGCTGCTGGTTGCGCCAAGGTCTACAGTTAGCCATGGATTACACACCCTCAGTCAAACTTCTCTTCCAGGGTAAAGGCTCAAGTTCTATGTTCCTGCTCCAGCAGCTACACAACATCAGAAATCTGTAGTAGCAAGAACTGTCTTCAGGGTCTAAGTGTGTGAACCACTATTGTTCAAATTCACCCCTTTCCTGACCCCACTCTTCTTTCTAACACGGTAAGGCAGCACCTCCGCCAGCCTGCCAACTTCACTCTTGCACCTTTAGCAGATGGAGTTAAAATCTTTCAGAATTTACTTTTCAGAAGGTGTTCATTTGCAGTGAAAATGAATCATCCCATGTGGAAGACTTTCAAAATCAAATTAATCCTCTAAGTAATGAGAGAAGTGCAGCACCTTGAATCAGCATTCAAATGCAAGGCTCTCAGGTAAGAACAGCTCTGTGTTCAACATGTGCATTGAAGTGAAACAGAACAGAATCATATTACCACTATTTCCTGCAAAACTGTTTAATATATGAAGCTGCAGTTCAAAGAGGTCAAAAGTCATTGAGAAAAACCTATTACCCCTACCATACAAAACCCACATCCTTCAAGTGACTACTTACGGTGAAGCAAAGTTCTAATTTGTACTTTAGATGGGTTGGAAGGATTTACATTTCATTTCTTTTTGGAGGTTACAGCACTTTTATTGTTTATTTTTATAGATTAGTGTCGTTACATGCAAAGTCATTACTATGAGTTACCGACTGTCATCACTGTAGTAGCGCTGTTTCAGAGCTCTGTATTTCCTGAGGAAGTACAAAGCCTCCAACTCTTTTATAACAAACTCTCCTCGTGCAATTAGTTGTTTAATTTTTTCAGGATCTTTCACATCCTTATTTTTTAGAAAAGCTGCTTTCAAACGGCTTCTAAAGTAGTCTGCTCCTTTGGGATACTCCTTTCCAAGGTACAGCAGCTTAAGGGGAAAAAAAAAAATAAATTTCTTTTAATAGATCGTGTGTGCAGTAAAAGGGTTTTGTGTGGTTAAGGAAAGTGCTGGTGGCATTTAAGACACTTACATTTTTGTACAGATTCAGCACTTCACCTCTTAAAGAATTGGCCATTCTCACATTTCAGTGAACTCTGTTCTTGTCTGATTGTTTTTTGGTTTTTTTTTTAACCTGAAGAATAATCAGTGTGACATTAGCCTCCCATAGGAGTCAGTAAATCCCAGCCTCACCCTCCACTGAGGAACTGCACGGTTTCTAACCAGATTCCTTTACCTTACTGACCCCTCTTTGCTCCGGTATTTTCTCATTTTACTCTGTTTTATGCTTTTGACTTATTTTAATAGCACAAAACAAGAATCCTGCAGCACCTTTCCACTCCTGTAACACCCATTTATCCCGGAGCTCTTGCTCACGGGCTTACAGTTTTCTGGAGCTGCTCTGTAATGGAAATATTTATAGCTATATGCATATGTGTGTGTGTATATACATACACAGTGCTAAATATACATTTAATAAAAAGACTGTAAGAATTCCTGCACCTTTTGCATTCACAAATGTTGCTCTTTTAGTGCATTACGAGCCGAGGCCAGCGCGCCCTGGCTAAAACGCGACGTGAAAACATAAACTGCGTTAGTAATGAAGCAAACGGGGGTTTTATTCTCTCAAACCGAAGCAGCTGGGCCCGCACCTGCGCTCCTGCCCCTGCGGGAACCGGCCCCTCGGGCTGCCGCC
>NW_010315462.1:0-1708 GCF_000700745.2 Antrostomus carolinensis
TGCTTGGGGTTGCCCTGATTCAGGTGCAGGATGTGCAATGTGAACCTCCCCTGACGCAGCTTCATCCCATTTCCTCATGACCAGAGAGAGGAGATCAGCACCATCCCCTGTGCTGCCCTCCTTGAGGAAGTTGTAGGCTGTGAGGAGGTCACCCCTCAGCGATGAGGTCACCCCTCAGCCTTCTCTTCCCCAAGCTGAACAAGCCCAGCGACCTCAGCCGCTCTTTTTAAGTCTCCCTGAGAGCTTTCACCATCTTGGTCGCCCTCCTGTGGACACACTCTAATAGTCTGATGTCCTCCCAGGTGCCCCAAGGTGCACTCAGGACTCAAGGTGGAGCACAGAGTGGGACAACCACCCCCCTCAACAGCTAGTGATGCTGTGCTTGATGCACCCCAGGACAGCGCTGACCCTGTGGGTGCCAGGACACCCCGTGGACTCCTATTCAACTTGCCATCAACCCAAACCAGCAGATCTCCTTCCACGGGGCTGCTCTCCAGGCTCTCATCCCCCAGTTTGTACATCTAACCAGGATTACCCCGTCCCAGGTGGAGGAACCAGGACTTGCTCTTGTTAAATCCCATCTGGTTGGTGATTGCCCAGCTCTCCAGATCTCTCTACCCTTGAAGGAGCCCACAGCTCCTCCTACTTCAGTACCATCAGCAAAGGAGGCAGAGACCTGGCACAGCTTCAGCCCTGCAGACAGGCCAGACCCTCAGGGAGGCTCCAGCTTTTCATCCCCCCCAGCACCCCAAATCCTGACAGATATTTATCAGGAGTTTTGAGGGGCTACACAGATCCTTCCACTCCTCATTTCTTCTGCTTCTGGGGACGAGGGGACACCCACAGAGGCTTTCATAGAATCATAGAATGGTTTGGATTATAAGGGACCTTAAAGCTCATCCAGTCCCAACCCCCCTGCCAGCAGCAGGGACACCTTCCACTAGACCAGGTTGCTCAAAGCCTCATCCAACCTGGCCACAAACACTTCCAGGGAGGAGCATCCACAACTTCCTTGGGCAACCTGTTCCAGTGTCTGACCACCCTCACAGTGAAGAACTTCTTCCTAATATCTCATCTAAACCTCCCCTCTTTCAGCTTAAACCCATTTCCCCTTGTTCTGTCACTAACTGCCCTTATGAAAAGTCCTTCCCCAGCTTTCTTGTAGCCCCCTCAGGTATTGGAAGGATGCTATAAGATCCATCCGCTCTTAGGGATGGATCTCAGAGCCTTCAAAACCCTCCCAGCTCTCTGGTAGTGAGCCCGGAGAGAGCACAGCGAGAACAGCAGCAGCCTCAGGGAGCCCCCCCTCAAGCTGGGGGGAGCTGGATGCATTTTCCTGTTTGGGGGAGGCAAAAGCTGCTGCTGCTGCTGAGACCCAGATATTTCAGGTCCCCCCATAACAGGGCAGGACTGTGGCCTGGGGGACAGCGTGGTGTTAACTCACCCCGATGGTGGAGGCCATGTAATCTGCACACATCTCGGCGAAGTCCCGCTCCAGCACCCCGTAGTAAAGACCGTAGAAGAGGAGGGAGATGCCAAAGTCCATCGCGTCTTCTGGTTTGATTCTGCAACAGAAAAGGCCAAACAACATCAAGAGCTGATCTAGGGGGGGCTGTGGGGGTGCAAAGCCAGTGTGCTGACACAGCCCAGAGCGCTCACGCTGTCACAAGAGGAGCACCAAGGGAGCAGCCACACAGACCCCAGAACT
>NW_010315462.1:2154-2802 GCF_000700745.2 Antrostomus carolinensis
CTCCATGTCCTTCTTTGACTCGGGGGCGCAACACTGAACCCAGCACTCCAGCTGCAGCCTCACCATTGCAGTGACCTCCACACATCACCGCACAGATTGTGTAGGTGCCTGCCCAGCACAACCCCAGTTCCTGCTTCTAGGAGGCTTCACCTCAGCTGTGAAGCAGGATTTGAAGGGAGATGTGAGTGTTACAACCCAGTTGGCCAATACCTGGTGCCCATCGTCCTCACCAGCCTCTGGGATGAGCAACTGCAGTCATCTCCAGCTATCTCCTGCACCAGATCAGCTCCCAGCCAGCCTCCAGTTAACACTTCCATGTCCCTGCAGGCAGTTGCCAGGTCTCCTTGTATTCCAAGGTGATTCCTTCTTCTTCTCCAGAGAAGGAATCACACTCTCTGAACATGAAGATGGCTTGGGTGAGGTTCTCTGCTGTTCCACCTGCGCTGCTGCTTGTTGCAGGTACCTCTTTATAGCAAGGAAAATCCCAGTGCTGTCCCCAGGCTGGATACGTGCAGGGCTGGAGGAGCTGCTGACTGAGCTGAGCTGGACACAGGGCTCCCCAGTGACCTTGACCAGTTTGGATACCAGTATCTCACCCATGATCCTCCCAGCAGGGAGAGGACACCCTCAGCAGGTTTGCTGGTGACA
>NW_010315463.1:0-2327 GCF_000700745.2 Antrostomus carolinensis
TCTGTGATTCTGTGATTCTGTGATTCAGGTGCTGACAAACATCATTATAAATAGGCTTTAAGGTGCTCTGAAAACCTGCCCTTTGAAATTGATGCCAATGTCATTATAGATTCCAACACTGAATGGATTTAAGCAAAACAAACCAAACCAAACCAAACCAAACCACAAACTTTTCTTCAGTATTTTTTTAACTTAAAAATTCTGTGGGTTTTTTTGGGTTTTTTTTTTTTCAGTAGCACGGTGTACAGAAAGACTAAACAGTTTTGCCACTTCACAAATTGTAGCAGTGTCTAACACTCTGTACTTTGTAGTGCCTTAGGGCTCTTTCTTCAAGCAGTTAATTTATGCAAGTGCAGATTGGAACTAATTCTTTTTATAATGACTGACAAGCTGTGGATTTTACAGTGTAGAATATATTATAAAAGCCTATGTTGTGCAATTCAACAGGGAAAAATTGATACCAGTAGCACTTTATGTATATATATTTAGAAACAAAAATTACTTATGAATAGAGAGATTTGAGATTAAAAAACGGTTTTATTCTCTCATTTATTGTTGTCAATTTTATACTGGATCAATGGATGTCAACTGTTTCAGATCAATGCTGGCATGGAATATGACAGAGAATATGTCTAGAAAAGTGTGACTTCAAATTAAAAGCCTAAGCAGCGATGGAGAGATATCCACTTAAACATCTTGTACATCTACACATAACAACAAAGACAAAATTTCCCACCAAATGGGAACATATTTATTGATCATAATACATGAGCACGGATGTGCATCAGGGAAAACAAAACAAAACAAAACAAAACAAAACTGATCATATCTAAAGTAAATCTGTCTTGTATATATAGTTAGCATTGTGCATGAGGATTTAAGTCCCTCTGTAACACTCTGAAGATTTTCTGGGAGATAAGCAAAACAAACAAACAAAAAATCCTTAATTTGCATTCAGCAGTCTTCAGCTAGATAATAGTATTCAGATCATCTGTGACTGCCCAAATTGACATTCAAGAAGACAGAAAAAGAGAAGCTTCATCTTTATTTGGGATTACCCTTGCTAAGATAATGAGAAATAATAGGAAAAAACATAAGACAATGAATCTGAGAACTAAACTATATATTATTTTTAGGGGGACTAGAGTAGTACAATGAGAGTAAGATCTGTTCTCCCAAATAAAAAATTAGTTTCTTGTGTAGGATTTCCCACATCATTGGATAGATAAACACGTATTGGATGATAAACATGTGTTTATCATCCTTTCCCTATACTATCACAGATAAACAAGAGTTAGATGAAAAATCATAAGTGGTTTTTGCTTGACCAAAAGTTGTTATTAAATAGAGCAAGTGAGAAATGGGGGGGGAGAAATAAACAAAGAATGGAAAAGTTTTATTTTTACATTTGAGTCATAAAACGTTCCAATTTCTAATTTTAAAACAATTGCATTTCAGAAATTGCCGGTATGTAAGAATATTGCCTGTATGTAAGGATAACAACAGCAAAAAAATAAGAAAATTTTATTCCATCTTCTAAAACAAGTATAATATTCTGCTTCAAGTCAATGGAATCTTGCAATCAACTGAAATAGAATTGTTTTGACTTTCTAGTTTGACCAGAGAATAAAAAAGCATTTATTCGTACAGCTGTAACACCCAAGAAAAAAATTATTCTGGAGGACTTCTAATCTAGAAACTTCAGGACAGGCCTGTTTAACACTTTCATTAAAAACAGATATAGCAAACATTGAAATGACGCTTTATCAAAAATAAATTGCAATGTGGTAATATGACATGAAAAGGTTATGAGTTATGGAAAAGAATTAGCCAGAAGTCAGTTACCATACTGATTATATCTTCCAATTGAAGTTAAACTTACTTTCAAATAAAAATGGGAAAAAAACCCCAACCCAATTTTCAATTTACTTTGAATTAACAATCCTACAACATTTTAAATTGAAATAAGTAGCCATATACTTCAAATTGACTTTTAAGACTGTGTGACACAAATGCATTAGATTTGTGCTTTCAGCAATTTCTGTGTTAGTGATCTTTCCACAAGGGTAGGTTATTCCTTATGAGACACCTTAAAATGTTGTCCATGCTATTTAAATATTTCAGTAAATAAAAGGTTTTAATAATTTCACTTATTTCTAAAGTTACCTTAATAGTTCAGAGTTTAGATCAGGATGCAGAATGTTTTTTGCCCAGGAGATATTTAAAGGTAAAAAGAGAGAAGACAGAGGTGAGCAGAACCATGGTCATATTCTTATGGAGACATCAAAGGCTGTAACATGAATCACAGAATCACAGAATCACAGAAT
>NW_010315463.1:2847-31287 GCF_000700745.2 Antrostomus carolinensis
AGGGGGAGAAGAACCTCTCTCGACCTACTAACCACACCCCTTCTAATGCACCCCAGGATGCCATTGGCGAACTTGTCATAGTGATTGGAGCCAAGACCATAAATGCCACTGTATCTGCCCAGTTCTGCTCTGCTTTCAGTCATGAAAAAACAAAATGTTACATATAATAACAACACATCTAATATAATATATAAATATATTTAACCAAAGGTTAAATATAAATTTAGCCACTTTGTTTATAGTCATAGGAACATAGAAAAGGGGAGGGGAAGGGTGCAACAAAACCTCACAGTGGTCTCAAACTTCTTTCCTTTTAGGTGAAGAGGTGGTTCAGGGAAAATGTTTAAGGCCAAGATACAAACCTTTCAAGTACAGGTTGATTTGAAAACTCCTCACACTACTACCTGAAGAAATGCAAGCAGTCTGCCAACTATTTCACATGATCTCCTAGACAAGAAGATCCTACAGTCTGTTCAGCACACTCTCTTCTGCCTTTCATGGACTGCAGATAAAACCTCATGAAAAAATAAAACCATGGTTATAGCAACAACTAGGATAAAACAATTTCTGGTGAGTCCTTCCTCAGCCTTCCCCAGCTCTACAAGAGAACATTTTATCTGCTAGATGCTCACTGACACATATTCCTGAGTGCTCCGCATTCTACACATTTAAGCCAATATAGCCTTTTTCTCATGTTTGAAAGTTTAAAGACAGGTATTTTTGTTTTTTATGGTAAAAAACAGAGGTAGGATTTGAAGGTTTAAGCAGTTTTAAATTAAAACTAGAATTATTTTTCTATTTAAGGTCTTATCTCAACTAAGGAATGGTATAAATAATTGTATTTTAAATTAGTTCATAGGAGATTAAGAAAAAGTACTTATATCAATTCCCTTACTGTTCTGCATTGTCAAACCAAAAAAAAGGTAGCCCTAGCATTAATGACTGAGAGACATTATTTAGTAATTCACAGTAACACTGAGATATATTTCAAATTTCTAAAACATCAAGAGAAAAAAAAATTGCTTTTACTGCATTTGTGAAGTCATGGTCTGTCTGCAGTTTGATTTTTAAGCATTAATGCAACAAACATAATAGTTTAATTTGAAGGAAAATACTGTTTATTATTGATTTGCAACAAATATAGACCAGAAATTACATATGAAGGAAGAGATTGCTGCTCAGTCATTATAGCAGCACTGTAAAAGGTTATACTCCTAGGTTTTCCTTGTATAATTCAATACATGAGAAGCCCTGGTATCAAAGGTTTTCTGAGAGGTATGTTGACGGACCATGTCTCACGGGTCTCCTGGTCCTGCATGTTTTCTCCTTCAGACTCAAGGCTGTGTTCAGTGGAGTTCACCACTGTGCAAAACCCACTTCTTATCCCTACCTGCACCCCTTCTCATAAAGCAGTATTTCTACATCTGCCAATATGTCATATTGGCTTGCTGCAGCACAATAAAGCTATTGTTTCAACCCCAAGGTATCTTACTGTTCCTTTTAGTTTCCTTTCAGAGTTTAGGAAGGGTTATATCCTGAATATAGGTGCCAGTATCAGCAACACCCATTAGATATTATATTTCATGTCACAAGAAGTAATTGCGAAGGATTTTGCTCTGCTTCATTTGCTCTGAATTCTGAATGACCTAAATCCGTTTTTCCTAGCCATCAAAAAGAGACAGCCTTAATGAGAAAATGCCATTTTCTAATAATTTTTCTCCTCCTTTTTGCAAAATAAATTCCATAAATATGATCTTCTAAACATCTGTGTGACCATGAAAGGTTGATCTGCATGCTTATGAATCTGGTAGCTGTCACATTGACCCCGTGTGTAGCCATGGTTGCTAGCTCTAACTGCAGTACTTTTTAGCAAAGGTCAAAAAGGAAAATTAAAAGCTTCTGAGATGAAAGGCAGGATAAGGAATGTCATTGTGAAACTGTATCCGATATACATTGACTTTATATCTCACAATATATTTCAGACACAGAATTAGCTATCAGAAATTGTAAATTATCTGTAGGCAAAAGGTGAAGGATGGTAAAAAAAAGCAGATTGATTATTAAATGTTTTGGATAGTTGCAGGTTTTGGCTAACTCAGTCTGGAAAATACTGCAATCAGTACTGGATAATCTGACCCAGCTAAAATCATATCTAAGTCTAGGATAGCTAGAAATTATGAAGATATTAATTTTCATATTTTCAATTTCCAAGATGATTCACTATATTTTCACTGATGAAGTTCAGTAAGGGCAAGTGTAGGGTCCTGCACCTGAGGAGGAATAACCCCAGGCACCAGTACAGGTTAGGGGTTGACCTGCAGAGAAGGACCTGGGAGTATTGGTGGATGACCAGTTGACCGTGAGCTGACATTGTGCCCTTGTGGCCAAGAAGGCCAGTGGTATCCTGGGGTGCATTAAAAAGAGTGTGACCAGCAGGTTCCGGGAAGTGATTCTCCCCCTCCACTCTGCCCTGGTGAGGCCAGATCTGGAATATTGTGTCCAGTTCTTGTCCCCCCAGTTCAAGAGAGATAGGGAACTTCTGGAGAGAGTCCAGCGGAGGGCTACTAAGATGATTAAGGGGATGGAGAATCTGTCTTATGAGGAAAGACTGAGAGACCTGGATCTATTTAGCCTAGTGAAGAGAAGACTTGAGAGGGGACTTTATTAATATTTATAAATATCTAAAGGGTGGGTGCCAAGGGGATGAGGCCAGACTCTTTCCAGTGGTGTCCAGTGATAGGACAAGGGGCAAGAGGAACAAGCTGGAACACAGGAGGTTCCGTTTAAACATGAGGAAAATCTTCTTTACTGTGAGGGTGACAAAGCACTGGAACAGGCTGCCCAGGGAGGTTGTGGAGTCTCCTGCTCTGGAGATGTTCAAAACCTGTGTGGATGCAGTCCTGTGTAACTTGATCTAAGTGAACATACTTTGGCAGGGGGGTTGGACTAGATGATCTCCAGAGGTTCCCTTCTAACCCCTACTATTCTGTGTGATTCTCTGATATTTACCCCACAAAACATATGACTAAATAATGTAACATGTACTGTGTTGTGCCATGTGCTGTAGAAACAGAAAGCAAATATAGTCTCTGTTCCAAATAGATTACAATCTAAGCATGTTTATATATGATACTTATGTGCAATAATAAATATATATAACACGTATGGTTATCAGCTAATCATTAGAATAGATTTCATAGTCTAAAAATCTCAGATGAACCTTTGTTTTTTTAGAAAACAAATAAAAATAAATCTTAGTATTGTTCATTTGCTGCAGTCTTCTTTCTGTTTCTACTTTCATATTTTAAAATCTATAGTATATCACTTTACAATTCAACTGTGTGTAGCAATGTTCTCAACAAGGAGAGCTAGTGTGTGATTGTGGTTGCAGACTAAGTCTTTATATTTTGCTTTCAAAAACTGGAAAAAGGGAACTTTGCTTAAGCATTGTTTCTGACACATCTATTGGTATCATTTGTAATGTTCTCTGTCTAAAATGGACTCTACTTTTTCAACAGTTTATCTGAAATAGCATAAGGCATAACATCATAGCATAATTGTTACTGTCATGTATTTCAAGAACAAATGAAAGTCTGAAGTTTCATAGCTGCTTTGCTTCCCGATAATTCCTGAATTTTGTAACACTTCTGGTTTTCTTCCTCTTAGATAAAAGCATGAGCAAATCTCTGTAACATATGTACTTGGCATCTCACAGTTTACATTTCTCACCTTTGTCTAGTGTTATTTCTGCAATACAAAATCATAACTTACCTTATTTTAAAAAAGTTATTAGCTTTTTGTAAAATAACAGGAAGGAGATGAATTACAGATTAGTACTGTCACTGTTGATAGAATAGTCAAATTAACAGCTCTGCAGAAAAACGAGTTACTTATTGGAAAACAGGTTTATCTAGTAAAGCAGCAGCAGCAGTCCCCACTAGCAGTCCCCACTAGCCTCTCCCACCTGCCAGCCACGTGGCCATGCCAAACATTATCAGCCAAAACAACAATTTTTTCATGATATGTTCTTGCCATATGTCACATGTAGGAAGCTTTTAGGTTTTGTAATTTATATTATCCTGAGAGTCAGCAGGGCTTCATAGCACAAGATCCAGGAACTTGCTGACTTTTGCACTGACTATGCTAAACTGCATAAGGCAAAGACTTAGTCCTCCGTAAAACTCAGGGTACATCAGCGGCTTAATTTAGACAAAATATACCATGGATAATAAAATATGGCAAGTAGCCATTAGGAAAGGATGATGAAAATAAAAGGAGAAATTTTTTCCACAGTTACAGGGATATGCATATCATCCAGCCAGTCAAGGCATCCGTCCCTGTGTCAGCCTGAGAGTATTATAGACCTTTGTTAGCAGATGTTTACAAACCAAAACCTAGATCGTCTACAGTCTTATCAGGAAAAACAATAATTTAAACAATTTGCACTTATTGTTAGATTTTAGGTTTCTAAGTCTAAAAACAAGCCTCTTGTACATTGTAGAAGTATATTTCTCTGTCAGCATCTACAAAATCTCACTGCATAGAATTATTTTGCAACCCCAAATGTGATCATTACCTTACTTGCAGCCAGTGTATCGACAATGACTCCAGAAGAATATTTCCTGCAAATAACTGCATTAGAAAACAAAACACGGTATTGTTAAATTAATGTAATAAGCATGAAGTTATTTCAGATATAGAAATGTTCTTTTTTCTTATGGTAGAACTCAAATTACAGTTTGAAGTACAACTAGATTCTTTCTCATTATGTGTTATGCAGCTATATAAATTTAGTGGTCATTAAATCTCTTACGAGGCATATTCAATACACTTATACCTGCTTCTAGTCTGTTGGTGGATAATAGCAATGAAAGGGCTGTGATATAGCTTTGCTTCCACTATTATGGTGAGAAGTGTATTTCAACACCTTATATTCCCATCTACTTCCATTTGCTCAACAAAAAAGTGGCTTTCTTCTCATTAAGGACATACATCAAAATAAATGAATAATTAATGCAGCTTTTAATATGACAAGCCCTAAAAACTGACTCTAGTTGTAGAAGTTTGCAGATGTTTACATTTGAATGTTTACAGGAAGCCTGTGACCTAAGGCTTCAGGATGAATACCTTTTTTATTTCAAAAAATATAGAATGAATAAAATTTAGGCAGTATAAATCACTTCAGAAAGGTACATAGGAATTTCCAGTGACTTGACTGTTTGTCTTTAGCCATTCTGATTTTAAAGTTACTAAATATATAAACAAATAGTAATTCAAAGAGAACACAAATGAAGCAAAATCTTTTCAGCACAAAAGGAGAAAGATTTAAGAGATGTGTCTTCTACCTGGGAAAAGCAGAAATACCAACATGTAGGTGGATTTTTACTTCTATGTATTTTATCAGTACTAAGGGAATTATAACACACTGTATTAATACATCAGGTGTAGGTAGGCTGTCACCTAGGAAATGCTTCTAGGAATTTTAAAACAAAATGTTGGTCTGAATGTTCTGATAGCTAATTTACATCTGTGATTCCAAATTATAAAGTGATAAATAAAATTATTTCAAATGCAGTAGGCAGGTAGAAGAGAGATTGAAGAACCACTAGCCAGTTCAGTGTAGAAGTCAACGAAACAGAAGACAGCTCATGAATCTCTGAAGGTTTGTGCTATAATACTGGAAACTCATTAGGCCAAGTCTTGTCTATGGTCTACAAATACATCAGTGAGAAGAGAGTTGATACTTAACTGGTTTAGCTTCACCAGGTAGCTTTGTTATCTTCTAAAGGATTTAAAAGTAGTTATCATACTTTTCCTGGTTGTTTTCCCTTGCTTTTGGTGGAAATTCAGAATGCACTGTCCTGGTAGAAAGTACAATGGTGCTAGTTATAAGAACAATCTTAGTAAGAGTTGTTTGTGAATATAAAACACTGACATCCCTATAAAAGAAAGTTGCAATAAAGACAGGGGTGAGTTTGTTTCTCTTTATGTAATTTGTTCTATTGTTATGTGAACTGTACTAATGAAATGGTAAACCTGTACTTTTACCTAAATATGGTACTTTTTATTTTCAAGATAATTTTATAATTTTACTTCCTTAAAGAGCATCTCCCATTTAGTCTAGTGAGTTTAAGGGAGTGTATGAATTAAGTTAACACAGACGTAAACCTAAGTTGTACCCAGTCATGGAGCTAGTGATGAACGTAAATGATGCTGCTTACGTTCACATTTACTTGCTGTCCTTTCTTGCCAATGTCTCAGCATAAATTGTTAATTCATTTTGGCATTTATTCTTTTAAATGAATGTAAAATTTGAAGAACATACATTAAGTGATAGAAGCTTTTACATTTTGCGATAGAAATGTGGCGGTGTGATTTTGTGCAAAATAAAAATGAAAAGCAGCAGGATTTTCTTAAAATATACTTATGGCTGGTAAGAATTAGCAGCTTACTTGAAATTGTATCTTTTGATGGTAGTGTCTTCGTGTCTTATAAAACACAGTGTGTAACAATATATTTAATTTTTGTGTGAGAATGTGATCTCCTATGGGTTTTTTGGCACCATTTTTTGAACACTTTGAGATGGTAAGCAGAAGTTACCTCTATGCACATCTTGCTTCTGGAAAAAAGGTTCACCCCTTAGAAATGTTTCTTATATCAATCCATATTTCTAATACATGTAGCTGTACATCAAGATCTAGATTTAAATTATGAAATTCATGGTGATTAAATGGGTTTGAATAGCAGATCTAGTAGCAATAATAAGAGACATTCTGCTCTACAAAGGAATGTCACATGATATTAAGAGATTGTTCTATTTATTGGTCTAAGGAGTCAGCAAAATAATTGTTACTGTAACATTGGTGACATTAGGGACTTCATCAAAATGATGCTGCTTTTGCTGCTAATTTATGCTGAGCAAGGTAATGAACAGTACTGATAACAGAAAAGTGCTGAAGAATCAGAAACATCTATTCTAATGCAGATGGTATTTGAATTCAAAAAGGGAAGAAAAATTAGGAAAGCCAGGACATTTAGTGCCTTTCAGTGCACTTCAGTGATCAAAACTCACAAGGTAATGAGGCCAAAACTAAAAACTGTCAAATATATGGCACTAAACAAACCAAAAAGACTGAGTGAAGAAAAATGGCAGATTCTAGTGAGTAAATTCTGCTCTCAACTCATTGCAAGAAGGAAGAAATGGAAATAAAACATTCTGTAGTGTTTATCTTGAAAATTTTGCATCACCTGTAGGGAGAAGAGGCAGGTATATTGTACAAAATATGATCCTTTTGGTAGTGTCATTTTACCTGACTTAGAGAAAAATTAAAAGAAAGAGGAAAATGTTGTGCTACCTTTGTTGTTTTAACTAGATTTACAACAAATGCAGGACACACTGGATACCTAGGATAAAAATGAATGAACTAACAGCATGTAGTTCTGTTCTTCAAACTGACACAGTAAAATAATAATAATAAATCCATATATATCACATATCATTGTTCTCAAGTAGCAAAATATGACCATTTGAATGGCCATACCCTGCATATGTTGAGCGTTCATAAGGAATCATATCTACACTGGAATTTCTGATATAAACAAAATTTGCAACCACTGCATGTGCTCAGGTACAATACACCGAAGGAATGGAACCAAGTACAGTTAGCATCAGTGCCACTAAATAAAACTGATTTTTGCTTCCATTTCTGCCATTCCTAACACAAACTGATAGATACAGCTTTTGTACCTGCAAGTAAATCTGAATGAATACAAAAATGAGTATCATTGCCCTATTGAACCAGTAGGGTACTCTGTAGATTCCATCTGGGTATAAAGATAATGCAGAAATCATAGAATCATAGAACCATAGAATGGTTTGGGTTGGAAGGGACTGTAAAGATCATCTAGTTCCAACACCCCTGCCATCAGCAGGGACATCTCCCACTAGATCAGGTTGCTCAAAGCCTCATCCAACCTGGCCTTAAACACTTCCAGGGAGGGGGCATCCACAACTTCTCTGGGCAACCTGTTCCAGTGTCTAACCACCCTCACAGGAAAGAATTTCTTCGTAATATCAAACCTAAACCTACCTTCTTTCAGCTTGAAGCCATTATCCCTTGTTCCACCACTACCTGCCCTTGTAAAAAGTCCCTCCCCAGCTTTCTCATAGTCTCCCTTCAGATATTGGAAGGCTCTCCCTTGAGCCTTCTCTTTTCCAGGCTGAACAGCCCCAACTCTCTCAGCCTGTCCTCGTAGGAGAGGTGTTCCAGCCCTCGGATCATCCTTGTGGCCCTCCTCTGGACTCATTCAAATTGGTCCATGTCTTTCTTGTGTTGGGGGCCCCAGTACTGACACAGTACTCCAGGTGGAGCCTTACAAGAGCAGAGTAGAGGGGGGGAGAATCACCTCCCTCGACCTGCTGGACACGCTTTTCTTGATGCAGCCTAGGACTCGATTGGCCTTCTGGGCTGCAAGCTCACATTGCCAGCTCATGTTGAGCCTCTCATCCACCACTACTCCCAAGTCCTTCTCTTCAGAGCTGGCCTCAAGCCACTCATCACCACTCAGTCTGTATTTATGTTTGGGGTTGCCCCGACCCTGGTGCAGGATCTTGCATTTGGCCTTGTTGAACTTCATGAGGTTTGTGCAGGTCCACCTCTCAAGCCTGTCAAGGTCCCTCTGGATGGCATCCTGTCCCTCCAGCGTGTCAACCGCACTACACAGCTTGGTGTCGTCAGCAAACTTGCTGAGGATGCACTCAATCCCACTGTCCATGTCTCCAACAAAGATGTTGAATAGCACCGGCCCTAATACTGACCCTTGAGGGACACCACATTGAGCTGTTGACCACAACTCTTTGAGTGCAACCATCCAGCCAGTTCCTTATCCACTGAGTGTTCCATTCATCAAACCCACATGTTTCCAATTCAGAGACAAGGATGTCATGCAGGACAGTGTCAAACGCCTTGCACAAATCCAGGTAGATGACATCAGTTGCTTTATCCTTTTCCACCAATGTTGTCACACCATCATAAAAGGCCACCAGATTGGTCAGGCAATGAGTTATAGAACTTCTCATTGCTCACAGTTCTGTGTGTGCACTATAAACAAAAAGCCACTGGATCACTTCAAACTATTATAAAAAAAAATAAATAAAAACTTATTATGGTGTTGAGCATCAAGCTATTTTTTTATTTTGATAAAAAAGAAAAATGTAAGCCATCACTCATAACTAAGGGCGCTGAAGTACTTACTGGACCCTAAGCTAAGGATTACCATGAAAGTTCATCAAGCTCCATTTCAATTTGATGAAACTATCTGAATTGTTAGGAACATTTAGACAGAATGAAGGACAGAAGGGGTAGAATCGAATCCAAGTGACTGGGAGTACTCAGAGAAATGCCATATTCTAGCTGACCTTTCTCAGGTATTTAAAATAAAAGGTATGGACATACTTTGACCTACAATTTTTATCCTCAGACAAAAGTGTATGTAAAATTGCTGATAGTGACATTTGTAGGAGAAGTGAATTTGGCAGAGAATTTTGGAAATTGTGTTTCATTAAAGTTTAATGAGCACTGTGCAGGAAGACTGCAAATACTGCTCTGTGCTAATGTGTCACTGTAAAAATTGTCATGTGCCAGACAGCTCAAAGCTAATGATGCCCAGGGATAATATTTCTTTCTGTCTTTTTTTTTTCTTCCCCCCAAAAATTATGGGCTTGATAAAGCATTCCCATTCTGTCCCCCCACTCTCCTTTCAGCACAAGCTTTCCCTATGACAAGCAAGAAAAACATATTCATGTGTTTATTAAATCTCCTTATCTTTTTAATGACCTTCAGTTATCATATCATGGAATGAGCAATCTTTATATGCTGGGTATTAATGTAGTTGATGCTTGCTATAACTCTATAATGCATTGCATTCTCATTGGAAAATATTGTCATGCTACTGAAATATAAAAATGGCATCTGCAGGTCCCTTGTCTTTGTTTTAAATTGAACTGGACAAAACTTAAAAATCGATAGAAACCTATATTGGGAGTTCTATATGTATTTTTGGAATTTGCTTCATAAGCTTTTGCTATTATTCAGTCAGAGAGTTAGATTCAAAAGGCAACCTTCCTGCTGCTTTCTTATATCGCTTTCAGAAAACAGAGTGTTGTCAATCTGTGGGATAATGGTTCATTGCAGTTATTTCAAAAGTAATATAGATTACCAGAAAGTGGAAGCAGCTGTCAGGAGGCCTTAGAAGATAAATGTGATTTATTTATGCACTGTACACTGCTGCATGTGAAACAACTCAGGAAAGAAATATGGATTCTCTGGTGCCTTAAGGTCATAACTGTGTAGTTCTCAACAGTCAGGATATGAGTCTGGGTGCAACTTTATATGAATCAGGCAGTAGAAAACTTGAGATCAGCCTGGCCTTTGTCTTGTAGCAGGTGCATCAGCTGATTCTACAGATGTGCAATCACTGGGCCTTCATAAAAATAATTATGGTTGGTGAAGTTATGCTACACAGAGTGAATTGATGACTCAGACATTTGGGGTTTAATAATGATTTTAATAATTTAACCATGAATATTTAATAGTAATTAGGTTTTAACACTTCATATTTTTTAAAAATTAAACTTTGCAATTTTCAATATTTTCTTACCTCTTATTAAGTATTAATATTTGATTTGTTTAAAAGGCTTTTTCAGTATGATTTGAACGTTTTAAACCACGTTAATGAGGTGGCTACAGTTTATTCCGTAAAATGTATATTTTAATAACTGCCAGGTATAGATACTTTATTTCTGTAAAAGATATTAAAATCTCACGTTTTCCTTCAGGAAAAAAGGTATGAAGAAAAGTAGAAGCATTAAGAATGAAATCCACCTTATGTGTCATACAAAAAGTGCTAGTCTAGACCCCTATCCTGCATGAGGAGACTGCTGAATTTCACTGCTGCCTAGCAAACACTGTTACATTTCCACCTTGTAGGAGTTTAGCAGAATACATATGCAACTCTATACTACATGAACACATACCAAGCACATGTAAAATATATGGTTAAATAGCTAAGTAGAGCACTATTTTTCTCTTTCTGATTTTTCTGATTATCTTAACGAAACAAAGGTAAAATTCTTGAACCAGTCAAAGTGAGAGTGCTTGGGTTTCATAAGACTATAACTGAGAAGATGCTTTTCAGTCTTTCAGGTACAGTTTTAGTAAAAGAATTAGATTTACTGTGCACTGAAGCTGCGTGGGGTTATTAAATTATAAGGCTCTATCACACTTTTCTGTTTTCCATGTCCTGAATTGACATGAGCCATGAACAAGCCCCGATGTCAAAGTGCAGATCGGTGATGAAAGTTGTCCCTCAAGTGTTGGTATTGGGATCAGTGCTGCTCAACATCTTTGTCAGCAACATGGACAGTGGGATTTAGTGCACCCTCAGCAAGTTTGCTGGTTAAGTTGACACATGGAAGGGAAGGGGTGTAATCCAGAGGGACTTTGACAGGCTTGAGAAGTGGGCCTGTGCTAACCTCATGAAGTTCAACAAGGCCAAAAGCAAGGTCCTGCACCTGGGTCAGGGCAACCCCAAGAACAAATACAGGCTGAGTGGAGAATAGGTCAAGAGCAGCCCCAAGGAGAGGGACTTGGGGGTGCTGGTGAGCGAGAAGCTCAACATGAGCTGGCAATGCATGTTTGCAGCCCAGAAGGCCAACTGTATCCTGGGCTGCATCAAGAGAAGCGTGACCAGCAGGTCGAGGGAGGTGATTCTTCTCTACTCTGTTCTCATGACATCCCACCTGGAGTACCGCATCCATTCTGGGGACCCCAATATAAGAAGGACATGGACCTACTGGAGTGAGTCCAGGGGGATGCCATGAGGATGATCAGAGGGCTGGAATATCTCTCCTATGAGGACAGGCTGTGAGAATTTGGGTTGTTCAGCCTGGAGAAGAGAAGGTTTCAGGAAGACCTTATAGCAGCTTTCCAGTACCTGAAGGGAGCCCACAAAAGGCTGGAGAGGGAATTTTTTCAGGGGCACATAGTGACACAACAAGGACTAATGGCTTTAAACTGGAAGAGGGTAGATTTAGATTAGATATTAGGAAGAAATTTTTCACTGTGAGACACTGGAACAGACAGCCCAGAGAAGTTGTAGATGGTCCCTCCCTAGAAATGTTTAAGGCCAGGCTGGATGAGGCTTTGAGCAACCTGATCTAGTGGAAGGTGTTCCTGCTCATGGCAGGGGGGTTGGAACTAGATGATCTTTAAGGTCCATTCCAACCCTAAACATTCTATGATTCTATGCTTCTATGAACATGAGTCCATGAACATGGACTCTGGCAGTCTGTTCTTGTCCATCCACAAAATACCATTTCTGTCAGCAAAATTTTCCTTTCATACCAGTTTATTTAAAATTTGCAAATAGCTCAGTATACCTGTTCAAATAACTTCCAAAGATGAACTGGGATCACAAGTTCTTTGCAGATACTTAAAAGACTGGAGGCAATGCTCTCCACATTTCTGAGCAGCCCTATTCCCTCTATGGGAAACCCCATTCCTATTGATTTGCAACTGCTGCCTAAATAAGATTCACATCAGATGCATAAGAAACAGACATGTCACAAGATTTTAGTCCTTTCTGAGATCACAGTAAGATTCTTTAGGTTGTCTGGAGACAGTGGAACCATTTCTGGAAGATTTAAAGAAAACTTTTCATAGACTGCATAGTGATTTAGATTCAATTTATGAGAGTTAGTGGCAGAGATCACAGTAAAATTCTTTAGGTTGTCTGGAGACAGTGGAACCATTTCTGGAAGATTTGAAGAAAACTTTTCATAGACTGCATAGTTATTTAGATTCATTTTATGTTAGTTAGTGGCAGAGATAGAAACCAGGGACAAAGTAAAATTATAAGACCTAGGAACACTTCTGAGGTACCATGACTGTGAACCCTGAAAAATCCTAGTTGCTTTCAAATGACAGCCCTGTATGAATGCTATTTTCCATATACTGGTATCCCTGGAAAGGAAACTTTATAATGAGAGCCATCTTAAAGAAACAGCATTTCTTAACAAGGATCTTGATTAACATGACAATTAACAAGATGATACCAAGATCATACTATGATATGTACCCACACACCAAATTCACTGCCTTTCAACTGATTTCTTAAAGACCCCTCCATACTTTTCAAAATTCAGAGACACAATATACCTATTTCTCTAATGGGACTTCTGTCTATGGTTCAGATACTGTACATTATCAATTTTTAAAATATTCAAATACGTACATGATGGAGGGAAACTCCTTTCTGTTAGGAATCCAGCAGTGCCCTGTTACGAACTTGAGCATCTGATAGATTGTTCTAGGCTCCACATAAAGGAACAAGTCATCTAATGTTCTGTATGATACACATCTGATTAGAAGCTTTTCTAGTCTTCTACCTAGATTGTAACATATTATTTTCTTACTTACTTGCCTCGATCACTCCATGTGACAATTCAGTTGACAAAGAAGCACTGCAGCTACTGAAAATCATTTATCCGATTATTAGTCCATAGAGTCAGTCAGATACAATCTCAGAAACTATTGTAGAAGATATTATGATTTTTTTTTTTTTAGAATATGCAAAAAGTCATTAGAGTTATAAGTAGAGAGTATAAGCTGTCTATTTTTCCATAAGGCTACCAATCTGACACATCTGCCCAGAATCTGATTGGTGTCCCAGAGTTACTGATGATTCTTTTAAGATGAAAAGTGATATTTGGTGGGAATATGCTAATAAAGAGTCAAATATCTTGATCATATCTGAAAGCATTTTTTGAATGGATGAAAGTGATGGAAATATCTTAGGTCAAAGGGAATTAAATTGTTAATGATTCTCACATTAAAGTTGATATAGGATGTTTATTAAGTGGACATTGCAAGACAGTAATATTTATTCACACTACTTCATACAGGAAAAATGGAACTACTGTCAAAGACTAGCTTTAATAAATATTTTTTTCTGCTTTACATTAGATGTGATTTACTTAAATTGAGAGTCTTTAAGTACTTTAGTGACAGAAAAACATGTCTGTCTATAAAATGAACAACCCCTATATAAATATATATTAGTATAAATCATTAATGTATTTTCATGTTCCATTTAATCCAATATACATTGAAAAACTCTTCATACTTCAACATTCCATGTAACACAAATTCCTTGTGGATTTCTAGAGTAAGTGTTTAATGTAACTGAGAGCAAGAAGAAGAAATCTCCTCTAGGCACTCTGGATTAAATGAAACAGCAATGTTTTCCATGGAGGATTTTTTAAATCCAAACTTGAGTGCTTTGTTATTATAAAAGAAATATAATTAACACTTTATATTTATAATCTTACAGCACCTTGAAGGCATTAATTGACCAAAGCTGTGTTGTTACACCTCTTCTACATACTGCTGATATTAGATTTAAAAGAACCAAAGGCTCCAACTTAACTGGCCACATGGCCAAGGAAGAATCCCCTTTAGTTCACATTGACAAACCTCTGTGCATGGGAGGAGGCTGTGCTAAGGGATCGTCATTGCCCTTGCCAGATCTGAGTATAGTAGATGACTTTATAACCATGCCTGTCCTTGCACTCAGCTAGAGCTAAGCTGGTGGAGCAAAAAAATAAAAACTCCTAAATGAGCAAGTAGAGGTTTGTATTTTTGTTTATTTGTGTTTTTTTTTTTCTTTTCCTTTTTATCTGAAATGAGGCAAAAGGGAGAGGGATTTTAAAGTGCAGAAGCTTAAACAGCAGTTTTTTCACAAGGGATCAATTGCAGGATTATAAGGTAGTGTAAAGTGATTTACCCAAAGATAAAAAGGGCAATAAGTGGACAGATTTAGGAAACAACTGAGCTCAAATTGCAGGATGCCTACTCTACCTTTATTCCAGAGATTATTAAAGCTGAGAATTTGTTTGGTTTTTTTTTTTTAAAGGTTCATATTTTCTTTAACAAAGACATAAATACACTCTCCTGGATGATGTCTAGAATGCTCTTGATCCTATCAGAAGTCTTCTCACATTTGTCATGTGTAATGCCAGCAGGGTCTTGGACAGAATTATTTTAGCAAGAAAGACTTATACCTGTGACCTTGATGCACTGCTAGCCTTTCTATTTGATAATTTTTCTTCTCTTTATGACAGATTTTGAAAGTGTGGGGTAAGAGTTTCTGATGAATTCAGTGATTTTTTCTTGCTGAGATCTCAGCCTTTTTTGACAGATGAGTGAGTCACTTTACAAAAACCATGACACTACTTGTATGAACCCTAGTTACTTTTGTTGCAGCCATTCATTTGTACTCTGCACTAGATGAATCAGCTTCATTCGTTCAGCTAGGATCACAGCAAAACTGATTTCTTAATGTGTGTATCAATAAAATTACTCTATTTAGCACATTATATCTGAGCCAACCTGAGTGTTACACAACTAATTTTTGGCTTGTCTAATGGTCATTAACAAGAAAAAGGCTTGTTGTAACCCATACTGACAGTAATAAAGAAGTCCAGACAACCTGAAAAATCTCTTGGCGTCTTGACTTTGAGCCAGTTAGCTACTATGACACCTGAAGACACAAAAGTCGATCTGAGGTGAAAGTATATAGAGAGCAAGCATCCCAAAGACAAAATATTGTCACTGGCCTTAAAATTGGAGTAGGGAGAGAAAAATAGATGTGGCACAGAGAGAGGGAGTAAGGAGAAATATTTGCTAAGCAGAACACTTTCTTGATGGGCAAATCGACCACCTGCAATGGAGAAATTACAGAATTTCCTGCAAGCTTGTGTAACTGCACTGATACGATCTTATGTCTGAAAAACAGTATAGTGCTTGTGGGAAGTTGTATCAGTGTTCATTAGTGTAACTATTTAGCTTGGATGCAGAAGTGCTTCAAAATACCATGTGTGACCCATAAGAAAAATAAATGCTACTCTGTGGATTTCTGCACCTTATTTTTTTAAGAATGCAAAGTGCTGAATAACCAGTGGAAGGAATGTTGCCACAAACACTTCACAGATTCAAAAGTAGAATTAATAATCACTAAATTTTTAGAAAAGTTGATTAGGAAATGAAAGGTTTTGTTTGGAATTGCCATTAAAATTAATTCACTGTGGATTTCAGCATACCAATCTGCTGTGAAATATTGTTAATTTTATGGTCTGATTCACAGATAATTTTAGAGCAAGTGATGCAGGATAAAATAAACTAAAACTCTAGATCTGACTGTGGTGTGGATATTTGTACCTGCAGTCTGTAGTTCAGGATGATTATCTTTTCATGAATGTGACTTTGAAATTAACTTTTCCTTTAGAGACAAATTTTTGCAGAAGGCTTAAGCAAATAGAGCCTTTCTTAATTGTTGCTTCTCTCTGTAAAATTCTGCTTTCAGTTCAGTAAAATCCCTTTGTGCCTTCAGAAGGCTGAAGATTAAGTAACTCTAGTCTTGAAAGTGATTTTTTTTCTGATATTTGTGGAACCGTGTTGTATGTTTCCAGGGACACTGGTAATAAACTACACCTCCATATTGATTTCTTTAGCATAAATATATGTGGTATGCTGGTAAATGGTCTTATTAATATTCATTAAATTCTAAATAGCTCTCTTTTTAATGTATCTATTTAGGAAATGAATAATTCATGCATGTATAGGAAGATCAGTGCTGTCATTTACAGCATAAACCTTTTGTGATCTAAGAAGGTATTTGAACTGAAGGACATTCTAAGATGTACAAAGCAATTGAAACACTGAACACTGCTCAGCTTCCTACGACCAAGGACATTTTTTTAATGTTGAAAATTCACTGACTCATCATTCTTCTTAAAGCACGCATTCTCAAATATGCTTTAGTGGAATTGTTTGTATAATTTACATATACAAATATACTTTACAAAAGCTAAAATATTTATGATTTGTTCAAAATACAAAAGGCATGTGGAATACTTGTAAGGTTTCCTATCCACATATGTGTTGGTAATTGGTGAGAATGGTGGTTTTAGAGAACATGATATACATGCAAGGTACTGTCACAGAAAGTAGGTTTGCACTGTAGAAGCAACACGCATTGGTTTTAGTCCTACCTTAGGACCTTCGCAGCAAGTCTTCATTTCTCAGTGTTTGAGAATCCCAAGTCACACATTTAGCCCCCACTCCTAGAACACACAGCATATCTATTTGCTCTGTATTTGGGACTGATATCTATATCTATACAATATTTTGTAAGCCTTTTTCTTTGTATGCGGTTGGGCTAAACTTGTAGTTAGTTTCTGGCTGTATATGCAATGTGACTGATGCTCATATGAGTGATTATGATTAATTATATGTGATATAGAGTTATGATTAATAACATAATATTTATGATTAATTATCTGTAAAATAAAGGTGCTGAAAGCTGCTGATACTTCTATGACAATGTTAAAAGTTGTGTCTGATATTGGTATCTGAGTAGATTATTTTATTTGGAATAAATTGTACCTGCTTCTTTGAGGTCTTCTTATACTTTTTCTCCTTTCTTATTAAAGGCAACAATCTCAACATGGCTTCAGATGTCAAAGTGAAGAGTCCAATATAAAATATACAGAAAACATAAATTTACTTCTTTCTTTCTGTACTTATAGTCAGCAAGGGTACAGTCTGGAAGGGCAATAAAAAGGCCATGTCAAGAACGTCTGAAGGCACTTAACAGACCTTGTAGACAAGGTTATACAGAGGCTCAAAGAGCTCTGCAATGCTTTTTCTCTCTGCTGTGCTCTCATCCTTGATGCTCTTTCTTGTATCACTTGTCTGGTGTGCCTCCAGGACATGTCTCCCAGATTAGCTTGAACACAAGACTTTATTTAAAATGAAATATTTCGCTTCTGCCCATTAGAAGACTTGAAAAACAGATCATGGACAGAAATGTCAACTTATTTGGACTAAAATCTATAAGACTGAAGGAAGAAAGGAAAGCCCTGTGATCTGCACCTATGAACACCTTTAACATCATTTGGATAAGTAAACTTAAACTTTATTACAAAAGTTTGAAATTGTTTTGAAATAATATTTGACATGGTGAAAAATTAGAATTTCAAGAAGTATCAAGATTTAAAATGGGAAAACCACAAGGTATACAAAAATGCGACTTTCCAGTTTACACTGATCAGAAAACAACCCGGCCATATATATGAAGGTTTGATATCTGATAATTTATTTTCTTTTTATCTTCTCTTTTTTTAATTTTTTTTAAAGCAGTTCTTTTTATGATAGCTCATATAAAGAAATAAAGTAATGTCTATGCCACATGGATGTATCCATGCTGTTTCTTATCCATTACTTGCTCACGCACACAATCAGGTTGCAAAAGTTCCTCAACAGTTTCAACTTTGAGAGTTTCATGAAAATAACCAACTTAGGCATTTATGCTCAAATTGAACAGTTTCTTTCCATGTTTAGTGTGCAAGTCTGATTTCAAATATCAGTAATATAGACGTGTCTTGAGAAGAAACCAAGTAAAAGAATAATGGTCATGCATAAGTAAGTCAAACAAGTTGAGCAGGTTCATAATAGAATAAAATTAATTTCATGTATGCAGAACAAGAAAAAGGAGAGATTTCATTTCTTTGGCTTTGGGGGAAGGGAGAGTAAGAAGGGGAAAGAACCACTCCAGAATACCTGCAGCATCCTTGTACTTATGGTTTCTACAAAAAGATTGTTTGACCAGCCCTTTCCTGGCCTATCCGTTCATTCTTCTTAAAACAGTCTCCTGCTATTGTGCTATGCAGAGAGAACTCTTTTCTGTGACCTTAATGGTGGACTCAGAATGCCTCCAGCAGACCTTACATAGATTTCCAGATCTGACCCAGTGATTTTTTCTCACAAGCGTGTTCTGTTATTTGTTTCATTTCAGTTAGCTTCATAAAAGTGAAATCAGGTATAGAAGTTCACATAGAACTTCCATGATAAGGCTCAGAAATTGAATGAAAAGTCATAAAAAGAAAGTTCTCCTGTGCAGCTGAAGTTAAAGATTAAATCCAAGAATACCTGTTTCCTAGATGAAGAAAGAAAAGGAGAAAAGGTCTGAAAACACAAGAAGTTTGATAAAAAATTAGTGTGACAGTTCTGTCATGTTTCACAAAGAAACTACACTGCAGAAGGCATTTATCCCTAAAAAAATTACACTAATTTGACTTTGAAATATCTGTAGAAACTATTGCAATAATAATGCAATGTCAAATTATCCTGGGGGAATATCTATTCCAACTCCACTAAAAACTTTTGTCAGATCATTAGAGGTTTTCAAAGAGAAATCTGACCTCTGTGTCTTGTAGCACAGTGCTACAGAAAGTAAACTAGCTAGGCAAAGCCAGAGAAGTACTTCAGAGAGAAACATCTTCTTGTAGCCTCATAAAGAGTGCCTAATTGGTCATAGAATATACTATCAGAGATGTTTGTTTCATTGTTGCTAATTGCCTCACTTCATAGACATTCTGAGTTTTGACCTCTTTCTATTTTGATTTTGCTACAGTATGTGTGTATGTGGAGGCTCCTAATACCAATGTAAAATAGAAATGTTTACCTCTGCAGAGGTTCTGGTAAAAAAGATGGACAGTCACTACATTTTATTAATATTTTTGTTAGTTCTTGGTGTCTAATGTTCATAGGAGAAGGACCATTTCCCCATTAGATGTTGACCAGTTGTGTAAGATAGTATGGCACCACATTGTGACTACTGCACTGGTGCAGCTCAGTCCAGAATAATTTCTTGCCCAAATTCAGTCTGGCCAGTTAGAAAGATAAAAGAAAGCAGATTGCATTGCAGTCCATATTTCCTATACACATGGCAGAAAAGCAGACAGGTGGCTTTGAAAAAAGCTCCAAATGCTGTGAGTCTGGTTTAGTCCTGACCCAGGGTCTGAACTATTGTTACTAGGGACAGAACTGTTCCTGCACTATGACCATGAAACCTTTGGCTTCTTGTCTAGCGTTGCAGACTAAAACCAGAGAAAGAGCATGCATTAACTTGAAAACAAGGGAGACAGATATACCTTGCTGATCTATTGTTAAAAAAGTAGTAAGTCTCATGTTTTCAGCTCAGAGTGATGCCACAAAATTCAACAACCTTCTCTGCCACTTACTTCTTGTAGAAGCAATTTGCTTTCTTTCGTGTTCTTGCACACAAGGTGTTCAAAACAATTAAAAGAAAATTGCACCCATTTTGCTCAGTGTAGCAGGCTGAAAATTTCAAAGATAAGACACACTTCTCAGCATGAATAAACTATGAAGGTCTTTTGAAAATAAGGTTTTTAATGATAATTGACATTAAAACCTTTATTTTCGAATACATTTCACAGTTTATGCTTGTCACGAAGTACATGTTTTCTTTCAAACTTTCTGCTTGCTACACTGAGCAGATGTGATACACTTTCTTTAAAATGAAAACCAGTGAACCTTTTTTTTATGTATTGAAAAAAATTACTACTCAAGGCTTACAAGAAACTCTCATAACTTTCCCCTTGTGCCTCATATTCATATTCATCTGGGTAGCTGTAAAACACAGAGAACAAGAGGCTTTTTTAGACTACAGTGCATCTTTTTTTCAAGTGCCTGAGAGGAAAATAACCTCCTCACTCCATAAATCTAACTTAGATATCATGAATAAAAATGCCATTTTTTCTCCTTCCTTCAGCCAATAGACCTCCCTCTTGGCAGTGCTGTGATCAACAATGTACACTGACAACTGAGTAATTGTAAAATCAATGGTAAATGAAGAATTCTTATGGGACAAGTTTTGCAAATTAGAAGGTTGATTGATTTAGGGAGTAGAGGAATTGACACCTAAAAGTGTCGGTTTGTGCAGATAAACTGATCTTCATAGGTAGAGAGCAATTTTAACAAGAGACATAGTTAATGCCTTCTGTGCATAATCAGGCTTGATAGTACAAGTCAGGCATAAACAAAGTCTTATCAACAACTAATACAAAAAAAATTACAACACAAAAATAAATAGAAGAAAGTTGGACAAATATTTGGTTTCTTGAGCAAAACATTCAATGATCTTAATCAATTAAGTAAATCCTTTGGGAATGAGAACATGGAAATGACCATTCCTATTCTCAAATACCTTAAAATACTGTTAACTTGAACAGGTATTCATTTCTGAGAGGGAAGGTCTAAAAGAATACTATAAAGTAAAAGAAATTCTGGGACATGTGGATGTTGTGACGACAAAGAGCACAAATTATTGCTTGAGATTACCAAGACATTAAAAATTACCTTTTCTCAGTCATGGAAGTCAAGCATTTTGGTGCTTCACAGAGTAAAAATATCACTAAAAACATATTTAACTAGTCAAAACCAGTTAATTGTCAAGTTTAATTTTACTTTTGCTTCCCTTTCCCTTCCCACCCTCTTATTACATACTAACAAGAATGTAAAGTTAGAGAACATATATTGTCTCTTTATTCTGTACTTATCTACAGGACTTCAGTTTTAAGTAAGGATTGAATCCTGATTTTTTTGATGAAGATAAGAGGTTTTTCTATGAGTTTTTTTATTTAACTCTTAACTATAGTTTTCTAATAGGTAGGAGTTCTGCTTCTGTGATTCATTCAATATATTAGAGCTTAGAGTGCTAATATTCTTAGAAGCTTGCTCTCCTTTGTGTGATACATTAAAGACTTTATTAGCAATATGCAGGCCTACTGACATCATAGTTGAGAATTTTATCCCCTTTTGGCTTTTTCAATAACTTCAAAGAATGAAAAGAGGAACATAAAACACATGGTTGGTAAGTAAATGATTTCTTATAACATGTAAGGAAAGTAATTATATTTGCCATCTATTTTCGATAGAAGGGGGAAAAAAATCACCCTTTAGTCTGTCTCCTGTACATATGAATATGTGATACAGATTTTAATTGCATGTAGCAACAGCTAAAGTATTTTTCCAAGAGATAATTAAGTCCATTCTCCTGCCATGAACAGTCTCGACTATATCTAAATCATTCCTGCAGATGTCTGTCCAACAGATTCCTAAAACTCATGTTATTGGAGTTCCTGGACTTTCCTATGTAATGTTTCCAAGTTTAAGTATCTGTACCATTTGGAGTTTTTTTCTTGACTTCTGACCCAAATCTCCTCACTAAAGTTTAAACCTGTTACATCTTGTCCACCCTTATCCTCTTTAAAAGCATTCCCATCCTCTTTAAAATTATTCCCATCCTCTTTAAAAGTAATTTTGCTGTGTTTGAAAACTCTTATGATGTTTTTCCTTCGATGAACTTAAGATTAAATTGACCTTAATTTGTCAACTCTTTCCTCATAGAAAACTTTCATGCTTTCTTTGCTTTTCAACACTCTCTTCATTTTCCTGTGGCTAAACTGGAGAAAGTCACCATCTTTTTTTGAAATATGGTGGCCTGGCTGGACATACTGGTCTAACTGAGAGCTTATTTTCTGTTATGTCCATTTGTTACAGTGTGTGCTTTTGCCCTTTAGCTTTTCTGATTTTTGCCCCTACATATTTGCATCATCCTTTTATGTTTTTTCTGTATTGTAAATTGGCCTTGTTTCCCTGCTGTGTGTATTTCATTAATGGATGTCATGTTAATGAAGACCTCATGAGTTGATTATTTGTTATTCCTTATCTTCATATTGTGATATATAGTTGTATATTAAATGCAAAAGCAAGTCACAGTTGGGTACTTTATAAGTTCTGGGTGCCTGACTTACCTAATTATCTTATAATATAGATTTTTCACATTTAATTATTGCTTAATTTACCTTTACACATGACAAAGGTTCTACTTGATTTTTCAAACTATTAAGTGAAGAGAGGAAGGGGCTGTCAAAATAAAAAAAAAAAAAGAAAAAACTCTCAGTCTTCAGATATCTTTCTTTTCTTTTCTTTTCTTTTCTTTTCTTTTCTTTTCTTTTCTTTTCTTTTCTTTTCTTTTCTTTTCTTTTCTTTTCTTTTCTTTTCTTTTCTTTTCTTTTCTTTTCTTTTCTTTTCTTTTCTTTTCTTTTCTTTTCTTTTCTTTTCTTTTCTTTTCTTTTCTTTTCTTTTCTTTTCTTTTCTTTTCTTTTCTTTTCTTTTCTTTTCTTTTCTTTTCTTTTCTTTTCTTTTCTTTTCTTTTCTTTTCTTTTCTTTTCTTTTCTTTTCTTTTCTTTTCTTTTCTTTTCTTTTCTTTTCTTTTCTTTTCTTTTCTTTTCTTTTCTTCTTTTCTTTTCTTTTCTTCTCTTTTCTTTTCCCTTCCCTTCCCTTCCCTTCCCTTCCCTTCCCTTCCCTTCCCTTCCCTTCCCTTTCTCATAATTCACTTAGAGAAGAAACACAGGAGCTTAACTGTGTAGTTGATATTTGTCTTAACTATTTAAATGAAGAACTAGGGCCAGTTCATATTTAGTAATTAGTGTCTAGTTCCATATCTGTTGTCACTTTTTCAGTGTACTCAAGTATTTCTAATTTTACTACAGGAATGGCTCCAGTGACAAAGAGGTGTGAATTCTGGAAAGACATTTGTGTAACAGTATGTAATCAATCTTAAAAATGTGAAATTCTAAATGTTACAGCCTGTGAAAATTGGGCAATGAGCTCGACATGGATTTTTCTGCTCTGGCTAGGAGACAGGCTGCACAGTCACTGAGCAGCTCCCCATTGGCGTGAGGGGTGACCCCGTGGGGAGCACAGGCACCACCAAAGAGCCCTGGTGAAGTGCAGCACAGCCCTTGTGAAGGGCCCTGGAGCAAGCACTTGGAAAGATGCTTCTCCTTTCTAACACAAGGCAAGGAAGGGAAAATAGGTAATTGCCTGTTAACCAACTGTCCTCAGTATTTCTACAGGTAAGGATGACACATCCAGAATACCTGTCTGGATTGACTTGTTTAAGAAAAGAAAGAGAAAATAACAAAGTGCTTAATTCAAACAATTTCCTCAATAAGAGGACCTAAGAAATAAGTCAATCCACAGGCAGGAGGCATGCTGGCTGGGGGACAGGGATTGCACTGCCATTGGGACAGTGCAGTAATGAAATCTAAGAGCCTGTTTGTCTTTGATTCCTCTATTTTGCCAGTCAAGAAATCAAACCTGGAGAAAGTAAGACAGGAGGATGTAAGGTTTTTTTTCTGATTAATTACACATTTGTCATCTCTATAACAATATTAAAATAAATCTGTAATATAAACTCACGATATTGTTTATCAGATTTAAATATTCTTTAAATGTTAATAAAAGCATTTTGTTAAAATGTAAGCTCTGCATGACCTGTAAGAAAGGAACTGTGTATTCAGAGTCACATTTACTACATACTCCACAGACTTGATCATGTTCATTTAGCATTATTCTAATACTGCTTAAACACTGAGCATGAACTAAGATGATTTCTTTTACTTTCTGAAAACACAGCTAAGATTTTTTAATTTTTTTGCTAGTTTTGCATAAGGAAAATATATGGAATTAAACTTTTACATTTGTGATTACGAGTATTTAATGATAGTGTATGTTTATGGGCCAAAAGAGAGATTCTGTTGAAGACACTAAGTGCTACAGAGAGTTTACAATTATTTTGAAAGACTACTTTTTTCTTAATTTATTTTTTTCTTGCTCTACCTCAGGGTGACGAAATGAAAGAATACCACATTCTAGATTACCACCAGGTAGGAGGAAGTTAGAGAGCCACACTCAGGGTCCTGAACTGAAACAGGAAAAGGAACATATCTCTGTTTCTTAGGTCTCAGGTACGGGGTTGAGTGATGTGAAGGTGATACATCTCACATATAAACCAAATATCTCACACCTGATCCTATTCCATGGTGGAAGTTTCATTAAAAGACTTCAAACATTACTCACTTTCCAATTGAAAAGGTATTTTTCCTAGAATTTTTGAAAGAGTTTCAGTCTTGACTGGAGTTGTACAAAGTAATTCAAAGAGAATTTTCTTTCTTTCAGGAGAATATTAGCATTGTGTTTTCAACCATGGAGTATTCAACTTGAAAGCACACTGAAGCACTTTACCAGCAAAATCTTGTTCAAGTTCCTCAGGATTTACCTTTTTCTGTCAAGCAAAAAAAGAAAATGCCAGACAGAAGTACATGAAAACTGCTTAAATTTCTTAAGGACGATCCAAACCTCAGCAACACAAAATATATTTAAAATTTATAATTCTGCTACTCACCCATGTGTCCTATGTTTTTTCAACTACCTAGTATGTATTTTTTGTAAAGACAAAAAAACCCCAAAAACCCAAACCCAAAATATTTTAGAAAAGTTGTCTATATTGTTCTGCTGATGGTTTTTTTTTGCCTCTGGAAATGTGGTTTTGCAAAGAATTCTTCATCCTCTGATGCCTGGGAGAAGTCAGGTGTGACCAGAGGAGTCACACCTGACTGTTGTCTTCTTCACAGATCAGTTTTTGGTCTTGATCTATTTTAAATAATAAGAAGGCAATCTGGCAGTCATATTCAATGTATACAGAGTAAGAAGATGGGGATTTCTCATGTGAGATCATAAAAAAAAGATAAATATAAAGTAGTAGCCAATCATAGTTCTTGCTTAAAAACAAAAATGAAAATTACTTAATTCCCCTGGGACAGCTCTTGGGAGGTCCTGTGACTCTTTCTCTGAGTATGTTATTGTCCTGTCTGTCCCGCCTCTATGCTCCTTGTGTTTGTGGAGACAGGCTTTTTAATGGGCTGATTGATCTCCTCAGGTGGCCATGGGAATGGCAGGGTTAGGCTGTTATTTGGGTTCCTCCTTGCCATCATTCCTCTGTGCTCCTGTGTGTGTATTCACTGGAATCTTTTGCATGTAATCTAACAAGTCTTTCCTTGAAGAGTAACTTTTGGAATCAAAACTAGTTAATCTTTGTGTATACAAAATTATTACATCAATTTGGTACAGTTTTCTTGTTTCATACTCCAACAATCTAAATGTATTTGCTATTGATTTATTATTCAAAAAAGGAAAGTAAAAATTTTGCCATAATTTTTTTGTTGTTGTTCACATTTATGAAGGAAAAATGAAGTCAATCAACATATATTTGCTTACAGATACTCTTACAGAAGTGGGTTGCATGTGTGTACTATTTTTTGTTTTATTGGAGATTTTTACTATTTTCTGTCAAAATCAGAAGCCAATTGTGTTAGTTACACAAGTCTTTGCAGGTTGTGATACTACACAGAACTTAGTCTGGAAATAACTGTAAGAACTTCTAAATATGGACACTATTTTTATCCATTATGATGTGCCATTTGTATTCAAAAATTATTAGTAACCAAGCTATTAAAACTGAAAAACAGGAAGCCAAAGGAGATGACATTACATTGTACAAAACTAGTAAAATCAATAAAAAAATTCAAGTAATTTTGTAATCTTATTTAGTTCTGTCTTTATCATTCTGCATAAACATCCAGAAGTTGTGCCTGGTCTACCAAGAATTGTTTAAAGTATCCATACTCCAGCAACAGATAAATAGGTTATTTTTAAAACCCCCATAAGAACATCAAATTTTAGATGAATTATCAAAAGAAATTGACTGGAGCACAATGTGTGCTTTTTACTGACCTATTATTTCTTTTCATGGTTACTAGATGCACACAGGCACAAATCAAAACACTTACAAATAAGGTGGTTTTCTCTGTACCTGTACACAGAGAACTGCCTTTACGTCTCATTTTATTCTTCCTCAGTATAAAATGACTGATTGATTGCTCACAGCTTGCATGACTCCCTGCTGCCCTAGATCCATCTCCACTCTTCACACTCCATACAGTTCTTGCATCATTGACTTTCTGCCAGCCATTTTGCTGCCAGTGCATGAGCTGACATTTAATGATCTTTAGACGCAGTAATGTCACTTTTATCACTCTTTATCAGTTGTGACAGACCTAAATTCAAATGCAAACATGAAATGCAGATTGAATCCGAGCCAAACAGCGATATGTTTTTGAGTGGCGTTCATAAAGGCACATTGAGAAAGAAGTGAAAAATGACCTGTTTCCTATTATTGTGTAACTACAAAGAGCAGTTTTTAAGGACCACTCTAAAATATTTTTCCTTGTAGTTTTAAGGGAAACCTCATTCAGTTTCCAAAATGTCATAACTGTTTGGATATTTGAATGTTACTGAATTTTCAGTATTCCCAGATTTTACATTTTCATTTCAAACCACTCCCAAGCTTTACATGAAAAATCCCAGGAACACATTGATCCTTATGATCACTGTACCTTCATCTGCCATAGAAGGAACAGTTTCTCCCTTCTGAATTTCAGCATTGCAATCCTGACAGAGATACTTTTATTGCAAGTGCTAGAGAATAAGACATATTTAGTCTACTTTTATCCTTCCTCCTCCTTGAACCTAAAAGTTTCCAGAAGCTAATGTGAAGCTTCCAGAAGAACTTTTCTTTGCATGTGTTCCTGATCAGTGCTCTTTACTAGCACACCTTTAGCAACTAAGCATCACTTTCTAGTGTTCTTCAGGGAATAGATGCAGACTTCGGGGACACTGATATGACAATAACTAGCTGTGTCCCTTGTTCAGCAATTAGAGGACAAATAAGATAATTTAGCCACAAAGATATTTGCTTGCTTGGTTCAAATATCTTCTCTGTTTTCTGCTGCCCTGTAGAAGGTCAGCTACTGAAAATTTCTAAAGGAAGTGTGATGACTGAGGAATCATGACTTGTGCAGGAGGTGCAGCCAGCAGCCTTCCTCTGTCTCTCGACGTCTACTATGGCTTCATGATATTATGCCTCAGTATAGCATTTCTTTTATACGGAGTTCAGTGACTGAAATCAGTCTTCTGCAAGACTTTTTCAGACTTGTCCTTGATCTCAGACTGTGAGATTATATTAGTGGCAGTAAAATTACTGTTAATTTATAGGGTAGTGACTAGTTTTCAGATATAATTTATCACTATAGAGTGAGAGTGGGAATTCATGCTTTCCAGACATATCACAGAATCATAGAATCATAGAATGGTTTGGGTTGGAAGGGACCTTAAAAATCATCTAGTTCCAACCCCCCTGCCATCAGCAGGGACACCTTCCTCTAGACCAGGTTGCTCAAAGCCTCATCTAGCCTGGCCTTAAACACTTCCAGGGAGGGGGCATCCACAACTTCTCTGGGCAACCTGTTCCAGTGTCTGACCACCCTTACAGTGAATACTTTCTTCTTAGTATCTAATCTAAACCTCCCCTCTTTCACCTTAAAGCCATTTCCCCTTGTTCTGTCATTAACTGCCCTTATGAAAAGTTCATCCCCAGCTTTCTTGTAGGCCCCCTTCAGGTATTGGAAGGCTACCTTCTCTTTTCCAGGCTGAACAGCCCCAACTCTTTCAGCCTGTCCTCATAGGAGAGGTGCTCCAGCCCTTGGATCATCCTCGTGACCCTCCTCTGGACTCGTTCAAATTGGTCTATGTCTTTCTTGTGTTGGGGGCT
>NW_010315464.1:0-15654 GCF_000700745.2 Antrostomus carolinensis
TTTATTTATTTATTTATTTATTTTAAGTCTGTAAAACCTCTTTTTCCAAAGAATCAATCTAGTGAAAAGCTTCATAAAGATAAAACATGATTAGGAATAGAAGAGTTGTATCTTTGATAGAAGATATCTTCATCCAGTTCTTCCAGTCAACCAGAACTGGCTCCTATTTTTCCTTAGATCAGTAAAAGTCAATTTATGAGTACTTTTACTGATAAGGCAAAACCAGAAGTCCAACAGAGATATTATTTAGTGGCTTCCATATATCCACCTACCCAAAGGTATATTAATTCCCTAAATTAAAGATAACAACCATTCTAGGTGGCCATGAAGGTCAATGGCATCCTGGCCTGTATCAGGAATAGTGTGGCCAGTAGGATCAGGGTAGTTATCTTACCCCTGTACTGGGCACTGGTGAGGCCTCATCCCAAGTACTGTGTTCAGTTTTTGGCCCCTTCAATACAAGAAGGACTTGGAGGTGCTGGAGCATGTCTAGAGAAGAGCAACAAAGCTAGTGAAGGGTCTAGGGCACAGGTCTTATGGGGAGGGACTGAGAGCACTGGGATTGTTTAGCCTGGAGAAAAAGAGGCTGAAGGGAGACCTTCTTGCTCTCTACAACTACCTGAAAGGAGGGTGTATAGAGGTGAGGGTCAGTCTGTTCAACCAAATAAAAAGTTATAGGACAAGAGGAAATGGCCTGAAGTTGTGCCAAGGGAAGTTTAGATTGGATATTAGGAAGAATTTATTTACTCAAAGAGTTATCAAGAATTGGAACGGGTTGCCCAGGGCAGTGATGTAGTTCGCATCCCTGAAGATATTTAAAAGTTGTTTAGATACAGTGCTTAGGGACATGGTTTAGTCAAGGACTTATCAGTGTTAGGCTAGTGACTGGACTTGATGATCTTAAAGATCTTTTCCAATCTAGGCAATTCTGTGATTCTGTAATAATGCTTTGATAATATTTGTGCAAAATACAAGCAATATCTCAGTTTACATATGAAGTTTGTATGTTCTGAGTTTTCACCTTTACTAAGAGTTGAAGGAAGGGGAAAAAATGAATATTGATGTAATAGTTTTCCTTTTCAAACATGGCTGAAACTTGAACATACCTATTTAGATACACATCTGTTGCCCCCATGTAAGTGGCACATAGTTGAAATAACCTTCCCCCTCCTTTTTAGTGTTCTGGAAGCTGTCAAAGATTTGAAGTTATTTGTAAGAGCTAGTCCCAGCTCTTTCCTGTAGCAGCAATATACAAAACATGAAAATGTCTGTGACGATGCTTTCAGGGGCCTGAGCACTTATGGGCTTGTGGGCATTTGGCTGCTGGGGCTTGGGGCCAGCTTGGACACAAAGCAGGGGCTGGCCGGGACAAAGTGAATTGGGACAACTCAGTGAGGGTTCCCCTCTCTTCTCCTCAGGAACAGATTTAAGCCAATGCTGTTGGGTGCTGTCTTGACCTGAGCTGACTGAAGCTATTCCCTGGCCTGTACAGGACCCAAACCCCCATCCTGATCCCTGGCCCAATCTCACCCCATCCACACCCCCATGGCCCTGCTGGGCCATCTCAATGCTGTGTTATACCCGAGTTCCCCTCACTAGGTCTTACCCTGACACCCACCTGCAGCCTGACATCCTGGCCTGTCCTCAGCCTGTCCCCGTCCCTAGGGAAGTGCCCAGTGCTCATGGCCTGCCCTGCTGCTGACTGGGGCAGTGGGACCAGCCCTGACTGCCGGGCCCTGCCCTTCCCACCCTGGGGAGCACCCACATTTGTAGCTTCTGGCCTCTGCTGCACCCTGCTGCACTGCGTTAGGCAAGAACTGCTCATGGATTTCTGACTGTCAAGAAAATGGCCTTATGCACATGAATAATTCTTGAGATAATAGTTTGAAGATCTAGCTATATTTAGGACTTGGCTAAACTCAGTTTTGCTTTTTTGAATAGGATAAGAGAAATTAGACTTCTTTTTTTAAGATTCACTGATCAAGAAGTGAGCAAAATTTCAAACTAAAGCAGGAAATTCTGGGGGAATCAGATTGATGAGGAGAAACAGAAAGAAATCTGTGAGGTTAGAGAGGGCTCACTGGTCTTTCCATTCAAAACATCGAGAGTCTGGAGACAGTACAGGTGGTATATCGAAAAAGTGGAGTAAATTTTAATGTGCCTCAGTCACTCTTTTTCCAGCTACAAAGATTTTTGGCAAATTATTTTTAGTTTTTGTCAAATATTTACTGTTTTACTTTCTATTTTAGCTCTATAATATGTTTTGCATTGATCACATGGTGGATAGATTTCATGCTGCTTTTCATTGCCTTCTTCATCTCATTTAAGCAATCCTCACCTCACACTTCTCTCTAGAGAGAAAGAGCTGGGTGTACATAAAAATGCTAGTCTTAATTTCCTTTCCCTTTTTCCTCATTGTTAAGTGCTCTCAAAAGAGGATTAGTAACCCCTGGCAACTTAGAATTTCTGAGATGTTGCTATGCCTTATACAATTTCTCTTCAGTATGGCCATTTGACAAGGTGAAAAGAGCAAAAAATTTTCTGAAAAAATAACTGAGCATTTCTGATCATGTCTAGGACAAGTGTTATTTCCATGTTGTATTTTTTAAAATCAGATCTTGAGTTAACTGAATGGGAGTAACGTGATTAACAGGAATTTAAGAGCTGACTCATAGAGTTGCTTTTTCGCAAGCTCCCTGAATCTATATTTACATCTTAATTCACAAGACTGCTAAGTAGCATATATTTAGTGGAGTTGTTTGTTTTTAACAGAAACCCTCACTCTGACAAAAAACAAAACAGAACAAAACAAAACAAACCTTAAACAAGCTGACCTTAAATGCTTGGAATAGTAAATCTTTTTTAAAATTACCAATGATTAAATCTAATATCACATTCACTTTTATTTACTTTTAAATCATGGAGAGAAGATTATATACATATTTTTTTTTAAATGTATATGTCCTTAAAAATTATGTCATATAAAAGTGCTTTAGCTTGCTTGAAAGCTGTAGGTTTCCTCATGAAATAGTGTGTGTAATGGGACAAGAGATATCTTTATCAAAAGATATTCCCAGTACCTGGGCTTGCCTCAGTGTGGGTGTTCCTTAAAATAAAGGCCAATAAAGAGAATGTTTTTGTTTCTTCAGACTTCTAGAACATACTTGAGCAACTGGATCATGGTTAAAAAACATTTTAACAATTACATCTATCTGAAGGCTGACTCACAGGTAGAATACAATTAAGTGGAAAGATTCCAGTGTGTGAGTGATAATGGGTAACTTCTCATAGATGTTAGATGGACACTGCTTTAGTAAAGTAACTTTTAATTCTGTTCAATCATTGATATAAGTGAAAGAAAACAATTTAAAACAAATCTTGAAGCAAATCAGATGCCAAGAGTATCAACATTTAATACTTTTTGCCATTTTTCCTTTTTTTTCTAGAAAAGACCAATTGGAGAGTGAGAAAATCCATTTGTAGCAATATGGTTTTCAATCAAACTATTAAATTAATGAAAACTGAGGTTATATTGAAAAGGATATTCAATTGAAATCTGTTTCTAAGCTTAGTAGTGATAGCTATTCATTTTTTACCTTTCTTGATTTAAAATTTTTAAAAATGATATTTTTTTCTTAAAGCTGAAAGGCTCCCAAAAATATATTAAACATCTCCATTTAATGTTTTGGAGAAGCTGATTGATAGTGCAGAATGCAGACTGTAATCATAACCTTATGCAGTAGGTAAGAATATTCTTACAGCTGAAGCATCAATGCTAACTTGTGCATAGCAGGAAAAAAAGAAAGGGAAGAGAGATAAAAAAAGTAAGAGCAAACAATAATAGCAACTAAATGCCATAATGATAAAATCTCATCTTGAAGGAAGACAGTAAGAGTGATGCATTGGACAGATGGTGCAGTTTGGTAGGACATACTTGTGGTTATTCCATGATGCTATAAATCAGATGATTTAGATTCTCCTCTGAGATTACAAAGAAGTAAGCACGGAAAAGACATGGCTTGATGTGTTTAGGCTGGATTTATCCTGCTTAGCTCTCCTTTATTTATAGTGTTCTGATGGGTTTTGTTGCCATAGCAATTCACTAATTTTTAGTAATATTGACTTATACTTTCATCTACTTGTGAAGTTTGCAACCAATATTAAATCTACTTCCCTTAACAAGGAAACAAAAGCACAAAAAGGTTAAAGGACCCATACACAATGTGCCACTGTTAAGGCTTAAGTAAGACACAAACACTAGATGTGGAAAAAAAAAAAGTTACTACAGTGCCCTAAAAACAGAGGGTTGAATTTGGAGAAATAATAATGCCATGGTGTAGATGGCTAAATACAATGCACCCTGGTTAAATCCAGGGTGTAATGTGTAGTAACACATTTTTAGCATTGTGTTTAAGCAGCTATATTTCCTCTAGAATTAACTCAAGTCCAGAAATGGTTTCACCACTACCAAACAGGTCACAAGCTTACAAACTTTACCATGTAAAATTGGTTTTATGCAGCATTAGCCTGGGTACTCCTGAGCTCTGGTTCTTGGCATATAGACTATATGTTTGTAATTGCGTTGCTTAGATGTTTTCACTACACAGAGTATTCCAACATCTCTGCAAATTTTTGTGTAGGTAAATAAAATGTTAAATTTTATTAAAAAGTGTTAATCCTAATTCCATGGATTGCACTAAAACCTCTTGTGCACTGATGGTAGCATCTTGCACACAAGTTTTAACAAAATGTTTCACAACAAGTGAAAGGACATGATATTATTACTACTATTAATTTTCACTATTACTGTTCTTTCAATTTACAAAGTGTCAGTTTACCACTGTCATGTGTGAGACAAAGCACAGAGATATTTGCTGAAAAATTATTCTCTCTGTAATAGAAATTGGCATGATAGGCATATTGAAAGCAGCACTGACGAAAGAAAAGGCATAACAGAATAAGCCATGAAGTCAGTGGAATAAAAAGTAATCAGGTTGTGTTTGATGTAACAAAAAAAGTGGGAAAAGATGACATGGTGAATGCAGGGAGCAAGAAAAAAGGATTTTCTGGATGAAAATATCCTAACAGTTTACAATTACCAAAGTGAAAGTACAGTATGATGTGCTGAGGTGTGAGACAGTAGGAATCTGAGCAAGAGCTGTATTTGTACACACAAATGGTAGCAAAGAATTGAGATCCGTTTAATTTTCCTTGAAGCTACAGTTGCATGCCTGTAAAAATATAAAATAAAAAATATAAAACTTTACCATATGGTACATCGTCATAATGTTGTTGTGTTATGTTCCACACAAACCTAGTCCTCAGCTTGTAAATAGTAATTTTCATCTTGATGTAATGTTTCATAATATGCTTTGTAATGTTTTATTGCTTAGATTAAATATGTGTTTAAGTAATGTCTATATGCTGACATTACCTAAGTAGCATCCAAAATAGCTAAAGGATATACTTTGCTGATATTAAAAATAAAGTTAATTTTGATTGCTCACAGCTATCTAGACTTTTTTAGCATTCATTTAATCTGTGAGAAGTCTTGAGAGTTATTGAATATCACTGTCTTAAGAAAGAACCTGCTCTGATAAAAAGTGTCATAAACCATATAAAGGTTAGAAGGAAAAATAATATGGGAGGAATCTACTGCCATCAGAAATTGCAAAATCATGTCTTTTTTAAATGTAGAAAATATCACTTGAGAAGATTAATTTCTATAGTATTAGATTAAAAATTGCATCTGGAACTAGAAGGCTCTTTTGAGTCAGAGGTGTTGTTACAAGATACTTTAAGTCAGTAAAGTAAACTTGAACAGTTTGGTCTGGGTTTTATCTATAGCAGATATATGGTGAAAGAGCATGAACTGAAATTTTCTCAGGCTATATAAGGAATTTTTAAATTAGCCTGCAACTTTTTAAGTAGTGGGATATTGAAGAAACAGAAGTGTTTTTACTCCTTTGCTTTCTCCTCTCTGCAGGTGTACCTTACAATTTTTTTTTTTTTTTTTCTTTCTCCCCGGAAGACTGTGGATAGATTTACCACAATTTTTTATTTTATTTTTATTTTTTTTTCCCCCAGATTATCACCATCTGATGAAAGAAACTGTTCATATAAAAGATGCTGTACGTCTACTGGCAAGCTCTTCTTGGGAACAAGCTACTTTGTCCTGAATAGATAGTTTTGTTTAATTTAAATTAGATGTACATAGACTTACTAAAAGCAAAAGGGGTAAAAAAACCCATGGATTTGCATAACGCAAAATATCAGAATCAGAGAATCACAGAATGGTAGGGGTTGGAAGGGACCTCAGGAGATCATCTAGTCCAACCCCCCTGCCAAAGCAGGTTCCCTACAACAGGTTGCACAGGAAAGCATCCAGGCAGGTTTTGAACATCTCCAGAGATGGAGACCCCACAACCTCTCTGGGCAGCTTATTCCAGTGCTCTGTCACCCTCACAGTAAAGAAGTTTTTCCTTAAGTTTGTCTGGAACTTCTGGTGTCCCAGTTTTTGCCCATTTTCCCTTGTCCTGTCACCAGGCACCACTGAAAAAAAGCCTGGCCCTGTCCATTTGGCCCCCACACTCCAGGTATTTATAGACATTGATAAGATCCACTCTCAGTCTTCTCCAGGCTGAAGAGTCCCAGCTCTCTCAGCCTCTCCTTGTGAGGCAGATGCACCAGGCCCCTAATCATCTTTGTGGCCCCCCGCTGGACTCTCTCCAGAAGATCCCTGTCCTTCTTGAACTAAGGAGCCCAGAACTGGGTACAGTACTCCAGATGTGGCCTCACCAGGGCAGAGTAGAGGGGGAGGAGAACCTCCCTCGACCTGCTGGCCATGTTCTTCCTAATGCACCCCAGGATAGTTTTGGCCTTCCTGGCCGCAAGGGCACACTGTTGGCTCATGACCAGCCTGCTGTCCACCAGCACACCCAGGTCCTTTTCCACAGAGCTCCTCTCCAGCAGGTCAGCCCCTACCCTGTACTGATGAAAGCGGTTATTCCTCCCCAGATGAAGGACTCTACACTTGCCCTTTTTGAACCTCATCAGGTTCCTTTCTGCCCTACTCTCCAGTTTGTCCAGATCTCGCTGAACAACAGCACAGCCTTCTGGTTTGTCAGCCACTCCTCACAACTCTGTGTCATCAGCAAACTTGTTGAGGGTGGATGCTATCCCTACACACAGGTCATTGATGAAGATGTTGAAAAAGACTGGACCCAGTACTGACCCCTGGGGAACACCACTAGTTACAGGTCTCCAACTAGATTCTGCATCACTGATCACAACCTTCTGAGCTCTGCCAGTCAGCCAGTTCTCAATCCACCTCACCATCCACTTATCTACCCCATACCTTCTAAACTTTACTACAAGGATGTTATGGGAGATGGTACCAAAAGCCTTGCTGAAATCAAGGTAGACAACAACCACTGCTTTTCCCTCACCTACCCAGCTTCTGATGACATCAGAGAAGGCTACCAGATTGGTCAAGCATGATTTCCCCTTAGTGAATCCATGTTGACTACTCCCAATAACCTTCTTTTCTTCCAACTGCTTAGAGATGGTATCAAGAATGAGCTGTTCCATCACCTTCCCAGGGATGGAAGTGAGGCTGACTGGCCTGTAGTTGCCCAGATTCTCCTTCTTTCCCTTTTTGAAGATTGGAGTGACATTGGCTAACCTCCAATCTTCAAGCATCTCTCCTGTTCTCCAAGACCTTTCAAAGATGATAGAGAGCAGTTTAGTGATCATTTCTGACAGCTCCTTTATCACTCATGGGTGCATCCCATCAGGACCCTTGGATTTGTGTGAGTTGATTTTGTTTATACTATCTCTGATCAGTTCTTTCTTAATCAAAGGGCAGTCTTCCTCTCTCCAAACTCTCTCTCTTCGCTCTAGCATCTGTGATTCCTGAGGGGCACTTTTAGCCTTAAGGACTGAAGCAAAGATGGCATTCAGTATCTCTGCCTTCTCAGTGTCTCCTGTTACCAGGGCACCCACCTCATTCAACAACAGGCCCACATCTTCCCTAGTCTTCCTTTTGTTATTGATTTACCTAAAAAAGCCTTTTTTATTGTCTTTACCCTCCTTTGCCAGATTTAGTCCCAAGTGGGCCTTAGCCTTCCTAGTTGCATCCCTGCAGGCCCTGACAATATTCCTATATTCCTCCCAGGTAGCTAGACCCTTTCTCCACATTTCATGGACCTTCCTCTTCCCTTTGAGTTTTTCCATGAGCTCTTTGCTCATCCACATGGGTAGATGTACTTCTGCTGTGAATATAGACTGATGAGCAAATGTAAATTATAGAATGGTTTGGGTTGGAAGGGACCTTTAAAGGTCATCCAATCCAACCCCCCTGCAGTAAGCAAGGGACATCAACTAGATCAGGTTGCTGAGACCCTCATCCAACCTGCTGTTGAATGTTTCCAGGGATGTGACTTCTGCCACCTCTCTATGCAATCTGTTCCAATGTTTCACCACCTTCATTGTAAAAAATTTCTTCCTTACATCTAGTCTAAATCTATGCTTTCTTAGTTTAAAACCATTACCCCTTGTCCTATCGCTACAGGCCCTGCTAAAAATTCTGTCCCCATCTTTCTTATAGGGCCCCTTTAAGTATTGAAATGCTGCTATACGGTCATCCTGTGAGAGCTTTCTCTTCTTCAGGCTGAACAACCCCAATTCTCTCAGCCTTTCTTCATAGTAGATACTCTATCCCTCTGATCATTTTTGTGGCCCTCCTCTGGACCTGCTCTAACAGGTCCATGCCTTTCTTGTGCTGAGGACCCGGAGCTGGATGCGGTAAACCCGATGTGGTCTCACCAGAGCAGAGTAGAGAGAGAGAATCACCTCCCTCAACTTGCAGGCCATGCTTCTTTTGGTGCAGTCCAGCATACGGTTGGCCTTCTGGGCTGTGAGTGCATATTGTCAGCTCATGTCCAGCTTTTCATCCAATAGTACACCCCAGTCCTTCTCAGGAAGGCTGCTCTCAATCCATTCATCTCCCAGCCTGTATCAATAACTTTGCCCCGACCCAGATGCAGGACCTCGCACTTGGCCTGTTGAACCTCATGAGGTATGTAACCAAAATAACCAAAAGTCGCTTGTTTATGATAGCCAACCAGGTAAGCTGCCAAAAACTGCCAGGTGTGCTGGCAGAAAACAAATTTTCATTAAAAAAATACTATTTTAGTTCCTTCTGAAGGCTGCATTATGGATATTTCAAACTACTACACATGTCTCCTCATGCATAAAATCACATTAGCAACAAAGCAAGATGTATATCTGTTCAAGAAATTAAATTTAAAGTAAGGAATAGGGACATAATGTTCTGATGTGTAGTTCATTGAGCATTTCTGGGCTATGAGTTTAAAAGAAAAATGCAGAAGGTTATACTTTGAGGAACAAGAAGTTTAGTAGTACTATGTTTATACATGTCTTTCTTAAGGATATTCACATATGATGAACGTTAGGCTAGGTTACTCAATTTCTAAAACATAGACCTGAGACCACAACAAACATTGTACAGATGTAGAGATATATGAAACACTATTCATATATGTAGCTCCTATTTTCATGCCTATTTGCATTTATATCTGTGTATATATTTCTATATATGTCTTTTCTTACCAGTATAATTAAAAATTCTTTATAAAATATTAACATCATTATCCTCATTTTAAGAAAGAATAAATGAAGCATAGAGGGCTGAATTAACTTTTTAACAAAGTCATCAGAACAGGAAACATTATTGAATTAAAGAAATAGAATCCTTCTCTGATAAGTGAATTAGAACAAAACAACTTAATTGATGTAAATATATAGCTTGGTATTTTATTATTTTCATTTTTACAGAAAGATGTTATACATGAAATAGAATGCATCTCTGAGAAGCATCATGAAAACAAACAAGGGTCATAATAAATAGTATAGATTTGTTTCATTTTATGACACACACATGCTGAGCAACACTAGCATAGAATGTGACAAAATATTTATGAGACAGAGATGTTGTGAACAACTTTTTGTTGAAAAAAAGTGTCCAGAGGAAAATACAACATGGAAAAAGAAAAGGTAGAAACATGATACGTGAGACTTGGCTTTTATGAAAAAAATGTTGGCTTCTGTGCTTTAAATATAGGAAAAAGCTACAAATTACGTCACTGGGTTCATAAAAACTTTCAAACTTCTGTCTTAGGTCTCTATTTAAAATGTTTAGGGATTCAGTATCAGTTGTAGTATCATGAATTTGAGGAAAGACTATAAAGTTATGAACATGAGTTACTGCCAGATACAGCATTGCCTAAGTTTGTTAAATCTTCGAATAGGAGAAACTGATTTAACTGATCTATATTTAATAAATATTCTACAATTTATTTTATTTTTTTTCAATAAATGAGACAGAGAATATTAATCAAGTAAGCTTTGTAATATGTCAGAGAACCAAAACACCTTAAAACCGAATTGTAACTGCTTTCATTCCCTTTGAAAATTGTTCACAGAGAGAGAGACTGGATATCTTGTGAAACTGTGCATTTTCGTAAAGATTTCACATATTGTAAATGATGACCTAAGGATAAACTTAATTGTTGATGAAGCACTGCCATCTTTTGGTTGTACGAATATGGAATATGGAAGAAGGATCTAATTGTCACAGAAATAAGGACATAGGCTGAAATAGTAAAATGATTGTTTTGTTCTAACATTTATCTATTTTGTTTTTCTAGATAATTGGCTGCAATTGTCTGTTAATAGACTTCTTCATTACATTCTAATTTCACCATCCTATCAGTGAAACTGATACAACAAAATGACTGTAATGCTGATGAAGATGTTGGCTTTAATAGAAAATCAACAGCCTAGGTTAATATGATTTTCTGTAATTTTTCAACTTGCTCTAGTCTTTGTTTTTACCAAGAACTGATTAGCAGGGAAAATTTTATTACATTCTAGGTAAATTTTGAAATTATTAAATCTAATAAGTACTAATGTAGACAATTATTGTCTAAGAATTATCTAAGAACTAGTTGATGACTAAAATCAGCTGGTTTATATTAATAACAATACAAATTGTTCTCCTTTCCTTAGGTTATTAATCTAATGTTGATACTCTAAGATTCAGTGTTGTGGTACCAGTAAGTTACTTGAAAATATATTTTGCCTGTTACCTATTTAACAGCTTGCAGAGGACACATAATTCTAAGTAAAAAGTGTGGTTATGTGACAGAATTTTTTTATCGTATGTGAAAGCATTTGCCATATTTAGTAAGCAGAATTGTTAAAAAAATGCAGTGTATGATTTGAACATGGAAGCCTAGTATGAGATTCTGTTTTATTTAAGATTTGTAGTATTTTGTTTTCAGTCTTATTGTTCTATCAGTTTGTTACCTCTTTTTTAGTACACTATTGGTATCATAGGCTATAATAAACAAATTTATAGAAGAATAAATATAATTCTTACATGAATATTAGTATTTTACAAAAAAAGTTTAAAAAATTATGTCACACTAAAGCATTGTTAAATTAACAATTAAAGGTCTAAAATGATCAACTAGCTGCACCTTGATTGAAAATTCTTCTTGTAAAAAATCATATCTAGAAGCAATACTTTAAAGCTTGATTTGAAGAGAAAGAGAGATAGGATTCTGCCATATGCCTAAGCCTTATGATATGGCATTGTTCCTATGAGATCCAACATGGTCAAAAGTGTGAAGTACAAAATTGTGCTGGCATTGTTAAGGACTGACTATCAGCACACTTGCCTGAAAATTCAGTCAGCAGGGAAAATTTGGAAGGTCAGAGGCCTGTAATATGAAAATAAAATAATTTTCTGATACTGAATGAAAGATGAGAGGCTTTGAAGGATTTTTAAAATTAAGACAAGAAGCTTCTGCACATCTGCTGCCTGAGATAGTGATAAAGGAGCAGGTCAGAACAATTGTTACTGAATTTCAGATACACTGGAACCACTAGCAGAGAAAATTGCAGGTGAGACTAATTACAGTTGTAGCAGAAAATCTGTGTTCTGGGCAGATTAGGCATTTCTTGCCACATGTCATTCTTCCACTCTGCTGCCAAGCATTTTTTTGGGTACACTAGAGTGGGTCATAACTCCATCATCTCATCTAGTCCAGGTTATTTCCTTCATTCTTGCTCTATACAGTCTGCTCACACCAACACTACCTGGATTCTTACACTAGGCATTGTACATGTTTAGGGCCAGGGACCTAGCAGCATTCATGGTACCACTGGATACACTCAGAGACTCTACAGAGAACAATTATTCAGAAGTAACTCCCTGTGTGGAGGTATTTACCACAATACTTAGCGCCTGATACCACAAGAGAGTGATTATTTCTGCAAACCAAACTAAAGCAAGTCATGTCTCCCCACTGATAAGACTAGCACTATGTAGAAATCTTTGCACTAAGAAAATGATCTTTTCAGAATACTAGTTAGATATAAACAGGAAAAGATTATATTTATGAAGGGCACAACCTTTCTCTTGCATTTTTCCTCTAGATGACATGAGGGAATATGAGATGGTATGAATGTTTTTTCATTGCACAGATAGGTTGGAAGGTTCAGAAACTAAAAATGTCATGCAGGAAAAAATATGAAACATGGAGACTTTGCCTCAATTTGGAGAGATGGATAGAGGCTGAGTAATATAAAAAAAAATCTGAATAACTGAATGACAGACTAGAGTTACATTTCAGTTTTGAAATCTTATTTGTCGGGGGAAAGAGATTATATAGCCCATATACACATAGAGGACACTTTCCATAAAATGTTGCAGATCGTAACAGTGAGATCCATCATTTGTTCTTTAGATTGCTCCAGGCTGTTGCTTTTATCTTTTTTTTTTTACTTTTTTTTCCTTTTTCTTAAGGAATACAGATTATTTCCCAGAGAATCAAGTTGTTATAAATGCTTGTGAGGATTTAGTGTGCAAAAGAGATTCAACTGAGAGCTCTAAGAGATATGAATACAAGGGGAAATTACAAATGAGCAATTTAATGAGAAAAAAATTAGAAGTGGGAACACCTGTGCACTTTCAGTACTTTGCAGGCTGATTTATTTCCCTCTCAATATGCACACATAATTCTCACTAACGTAAATGGAGTAACACCCATATATTTAGTGAAAAAATAGCCATGGGTATTTCCATCAGTTCCCTAGGTATCATCACCATTTCAGTTAGTTTCTGTAGGAGAGGGACATAATGAGACCGCTAATAAATCACTTTTTAATGCGTATCTGAATTTATAACTGAGCAGTCACTGAGCAATGCACATTTAGGGCTTGGTTTCCGATGGGGAATTGGCCCGAGCTTCCACATAGGAACACTTCCAAGTGCTAACATGGGCATATTGGTATCAAAATTAATTGATTGTATGCATAAGGACATCACTGTTTGGTCATGCAAGAAGTTTATAACAAGAAAAAAAAAAATCATACAATGTATAGTTAACTATAAAAATTCATTTTTGAAAAAGGTTTTAGAAGACAAAACTGAGAAAAAGGGATTAAATGCACATCTTAAACCACTAGCTCCCAGAACCTGAGAATCCGTGTTTTTCAGTTTTGTATATTCTTTCCCATAGCACTTCTTCTTGCCCCCTTCAGAGACAGGATGCTGTGCCAGATAAATCTTTAGTTTGACTCAGCATGATCATCTTTTATGTATGCATAGAAAGTTATATGTAGTTACACTTGAAGGAACAGCAGAGAGCCAGGATCTTAAAAACCTGCTTCCTAAGTCTTAAGAGTTGGATTTAACTCTAGTGCACTGGTCTTCTTCAGAATGAACATATTATTTAACAAAACTGCTTCAAGTTTCAAGTTTCCAATTATATGGATGAGCTACTTCTCAGTACTGGATGACCAGTACATTCTCTTATAAAGGCATCGAAATTCTTATATGAAAGCAAAAACCTTATGAAACTGAATACTGAAACTGTGATGGTGATATTAAGTTTGTGCAAGTAAGCATGCAAATGTCAGTGGCTTCCTCACAACTGTAAAGGAACAATTTAATTCCCTTATTTTTCTGTCACAAATTTTTACATTTGCAGAGTATCTTTGAGAAACTTAAATTTAACTGTTATTTACCTGACTTTTCTTCTTTCAAAGCCTCATCCTAGGCATATTAAAATAAATAAATAAAAAAAGCCTTTCATTGGCCCCTGGTGGCTTTCAGTCTGGTTTACAACAAAAAACCAATATCATAGCTTTGAAATGTTTTGCATTCTAGGAACATCGGTGTAAAGGAACTGACTGATCTTCAGTATCACTTGAAAATTAAAACAGAGGTGCTTTGAGTGATCAGTATTTCTGTTTCCATACACACAGTTAAAGATGAAAAGTAAAAAGGACACATTTTACTCTTTTTTTTTCTTTTTTTTCCTATCATGTTGCTTTATGCCTTAATAGAAAAGTTAATGCAAAATTTCAGGTTTGTTAAGCTTACTCATTTAAAATATTCAAGTAATTTGACGATTTTTCCTAATGATTCCTGACTGATGATGGTGAAAAAATTGTCATGCTCTCCTCAAAGTGGTGGATTGTAATTTCAGAAAAACCCACAGATTGAGGACCACTGTAACACATAGTAGAAAGGATACTTGACTAAGGTATGAAAGGGGGAAAAGGTCAGAAAAAAACCAAGGATGAAAACCTCTGTTCTGTAAAATACGAGAGGATCATTAAGCTCATAAATAAACAGATAGACTTTTTAATGTAGTTTGTTATATACTAAAGAAAGCTTTATAGAAAGATTGTCAAGCAATAAAAAAGATAATAATATTAGTTACTTAAATGTGACTAGCTAAGTAAAAGAGCTTTAATATGCATATAGAAAAACATTTCTCTGTGAGAAAAATCTGGACACTAATTTTTCCAGATAAAATAAAAAAAACCCCCAAAATACAGGCAAGAAAAATGTCCATAAATTAAATCTTGTTTCATAATTTGTGTCAGACATATATTCATTGGAAAAGTGTGGTGACTTCACTTTCCCAATCCATTTTGATTCTTCAAAATTATTTTCATTATTCAGTCCAATATTTCTGGGCTTAGCCAATGTCTCTGTAATTTTACTTTAAAAAACCAAACCAACCAACCAAACAAAAAAAACCCAAAACCCAAACCCTCAACCTTAATTTTAAACAGACAGAATGAGACAACTTGTAAATGAATATTTTCCTCTGAAAAATCTTGTGGCAGAAATAAAGTCCAAAAAGATGAACTTTGGACAGGATGCCCAGGATGGAGATTAGAAAATACTATACTTTTCAGTTATCCACACCTGAGATGTTGTTCTGTTGTAGTCAGCCAAAAGAATTATGTTTCCAGATCTGTAAAGATGAGAAAAGAGCACTTGGATATCAATGTGCAGAATAGTCTGGAGAAATAAGATCCTCTTTGTACCTGGTATCTTATGATCTTGAACTGGCATTCAAGATCATTTTGCAAATTTCTCTGAGGTTACAAAATAGTAGCAATTTCTAGAGGAGGTAGTGTAGGAGCCTTCTACACTGCAAATAGTAAGCATCCAAACACTTTATTATGTTTGAAGTATCTGACCCAATTCAAGAGCAGTTTGTGTTGTTGTTGTTCGGGAGTGGTGCCTGAGGACTGGAGGAAGGC
>NW_010315465.1:0-2620 GCF_000700745.2 Antrostomus carolinensis
GCCTCCTCTGGACTAGTTCTAACTGGTCCATCAATTTGTTCCTTCTTGATGATGCTGAACATTGCCATAAACCTTCTGAAAAAAATCCCAATACTGACCCAAACGAGTTTATGGGACCCAAATAGACCAAATTATGTCAAACTATTTCCACTCTGTACAGAGAAGATGCTTCCTTGGCACTACTCACCGTTGCCGTAAGCCCAGTCATCGTTCATGCGGTGCCGCACCTTCTGGTAAATGGCAGACATGGTTTTCATGTTGCTCTTTCTCCATTGGCGCCCCAGGTATTTGGTCTGGATTTTCAACAGTTTGAGGACGTACAGCTGCATCATGGCCTGCTTGACCTTCAGAGCTCGTTTCAGTATTGGTGCCGACTTAAAAACTACCAGCATCTGCCAAGGAATCAACACAAATTAATGTAATGGGTTCAAGAAAGTCACACAAGTACCATCTGGACAGCTTTGGGCACTAACACCAGGGCCACCTATGGTACAAACCCCAAGCAGGTGGAACAGGGATGTTCAACCCAACCAACACTTGCTGCAGGGGGCTTCAGGGCGATAGAAATAATTATTATATGCAAAAATAATTGCATATAATAATTATGCAATTTCTTCATTGAGCCTATTTCTTCATTTAAGGCTCAATCTGTGAAATAAAAACGGGTAGATTATGAAGAAGCAGAAGCTCCAGCACTGCCAGAAGGAACTCTTAGCTGGAAGAAACTCTCAGAAGGAATCCGGCAAGGTGCACTGGCAGCCCAGAGGCCAATAACCGTGTCCTGGGCTGCACCCAGAGCAGCGTGGGCAGCAGGTGGAGGGAGGGGATTCTGCCCCTCTGCTCTGCTCTCCTCAGACCCCACCTGCAGTGCTGCCTCCAGTGCTGGGGCCACCAACAGCACAAGGACATGGAGCTACTGGAGCCAGTGCAGAGGAGGCCACCAGGATGATGCCAGGGCTGGAGCAGCTCTGCTGTGAGGACAGGCTGAGAGAGTTGGGGCTGTTCAGCCTGGAGAAGAGAAGGCTCCGGGGAGACCTTCTAGTGGCCTCCCAGTACCTGAAGGGGCTCCAGGAAGGCTGAGGAGGGACTTTGGCCAAGGGCAGGGAGTGACAGGATGAGGGGTGATGGCTGGAAAGTGGCAGAGGGGAGCTGGAGCTGAGATGTGAGGAAGAAATTGTTTGGTGTGAGGGTGGTGAGACAGTGTCCCAGGTTGCCCAAGGAAGTTGTGGCTGCTCCTCCCTGGAAGTGTTGAAGGCCAGGCTGGATGAGGCTTTGAGCAACCTGGTCTAGTGGAAGGTGTCCCTGCTGATGACAGGGGGGTTGGAACTGGATGAGCTTTCAGGTCCCTTCCAACCCAAACCATTCTCTGATTCTATGAAGGCTGGACTGAGTAGAACCAGGGACATGCTTGAGGTACAAACATTCCTACAGCAAATCTTGGAGAGACAGGACATCACCTTACCATTGTCCTCGAATGTTTCCACTTGGTCAGTTTGTTGAGGATCCTCAGCAAGTTGATGCAGGAGAATAAATTTCTCCAGCAGAACTGGTTGTTGTCTCCAGCTTCCTGAAAAAAAAGTAAAAAAAAACCAAACCCTAATGGCAGCATTCAACAGCAGCACCACAGAGACAGCCCTGCGCAGAGAGTCTTTATTTTTACTATCTGCACAAGTCTTATTTCTGATGGAACATGAGCAGCGGAGCTACCTCCTCACTTGGGTTCTCATCAGGCTGCTGACAATCATAGACTCACAGACTGGGTTGGGTTGGAAGGGACCTGAAAGCTCATCCAGTTCCAACCCCCCTGCCAGCAGCAGGGACACCTTCCACTAGACCAGGTTGCTCAAAGCATCATCCAGCCTGGCCTTCAACACTTCCAGGGAGGGGGCATCCACAGCTTCCTTGGGCAACCTGTTCCAGTGTCTGACCACCCTCACAGTGAAGAACTTCTTCCTAATATCTCATCTAAACCTCCTCTCTTTCAGCTTAAAGATAAGATTTCTATTAAATCCTTAAGTTCATGGGTATCCTCCCAAAGATGAACACACCTGAGGAAATTCAAGTTGGTTTCTGCATATTTTCTAATTAAATTAGTCTCCCATGAGGCTAACATCTGTGTCTGCTGGAGGAAAGCGATGAGGCGTTGTCTTTTAATCCAACAGCTCCCAAACTGGGGAGCAGACCCTACTGGAAAAGGGTAACTGGGAATATTTTCCCTAAAAAAGTTCAGTTTTCTCCTATAGCCATAAAGCTTTAGCATGAGCCATCAGAGCGCTCAGTGACACGTCACTAGATGTCCCCATCGGGCCAGGATGTGGTCGGTGGGAGCCTGGCAGGGCTGGATGGACATCGAGCCTGGCCAGAACATCCAACCTTGGGCAAGTAGCCCATGGAGCATCACAAACCAGGAGGGGACTGATCCCATTGATAAGGAGGGAGGTGATGTCCAGAAGCTGTCACCTCAAGCAGGAACCCAAAAGGAGGCAAGAAGCGCTGGTGGAAAGGGACATGGGACAGCAGTGGAGGACTGAGCCAGCACGCCGGCCACGCGTGATGATCCCACACCCACTCAGACACCCTCCACAGCAGGTTTTTATATAAATTTGATCTGGCATAATCA
>NW_010315465.1:2666-4216 GCF_000700745.2 Antrostomus carolinensis
TACAAAGGCAATAAAACCAGTTTCACTGTCCTGACTGGCCACCATCTTGGAGAGATTTGTGAGCAACTTTGGCTGGTGGAAACTTGGAAAAATCTTTCACTTTTATTATAATTATTTTAACCTTTATGCAGCTCTGGAAAACAACCCAGGCTTAAGATTTTAGCAGCCACGTAACATGAGATCATCCCTGCCTGGACTGGTTTTGGTCTCGTTCCTAATCTTAATGATTCCTGTGTCATTTAGGGTCTCCCTTCCCTCTGATCCACTTCCCAAAGCTTGTCCCTGCTCTGCTCCCTGTCTGAATCCAACCTTCTCTGCATTGGAATGATTGCAGTTATGAACCTGCCAGCAATAACATCTCATCTCTAGTCTGTATATTCATAGAATCATAGAATATCCTGGTTGGAAAGACCTCTGAGATCATCGAGTCCAACCGTACCTGTCCACTACAAAACCAGATCTCTGAGCACCTCGTCTGCCCATCTTTTAAATCCCTCCAGGGATGGAGACTCCACCACTGCCCTGGGCAACCCCTTCCAATGCCTCAGAACCCTTGCAGCAAAGAAATTCTTCCTCACATCCAATCTGTGCCTCCCCTGGCATAACTTAAGGCCATTTCCTCTTGTTCTATCACTAGTTACCTGGGAGAAAAGACACACACCTGCCTCCCTACACCCTCCTTGCAGGGACTTGGACAGAGCCACAAGGTCTCCCCTCAGCCTCCTTTTCTCCAGGCTCAACACCCCCAGTTCCCTCAGCCACAAGGGAACTCAGCACACTTGTGCTCCAGACCCTTCCCCAGCTCCGTTCCCTTCTCTGGACATGCTCCAGCACCTCCATGTCCTTCTAGTAATGAGGGGCCCAAAACTGGACACAGTATTCAAGGTGTGGCCTCACCAAACACAGCCCATCATGCTGGCCAGTCTCCATAACACTTGGGTTCTCCTCCATAGGGAATTTGGTTCATTTCTTAATCTACTGGCATCTTATGAAGCGCAGGTGCTCAGAGCAATTTAAACCTGGGAGGCAACAGCCTCTGGGCAAATCCATTTTAAAAGTATGAGAAGTGAAAGGGAAAACTCTAAACCCAACTATTTTCATGGGGTGCACAATGCCAGCAGTGCCTGCTCCCCATAGCTGATAGCAAGTCAGAAAAGCGATGGGAGGAAGTTTAAAGTCTGGAAGGGGAAAAAAAAACAGTCTAATTTTGGACAGGTTGGGGGGACAGAAAAAAGAAGATAAAAAAAAGAAAACAAAAGTCCTTCCTCACCCTCTCACATACACCAAAACTGGTTACAAAAAGGACCTTTTCTCTGCTGCTTACCAGGCTTTCTGCAGTGAGCTCAGGCAAATCATAGACTGTACAATGAGGATAATCCAGGACAGAGATGCTGTGGAAGATGGGAAAGAAGAGACTCATTAAGAACCAAGTAAATATGAAAGCAACTTTTTAGTTTGACTTATGTGATTATGGCCAGTAATCTGTAACGTCTTCCTTCCCTGTGCCTGGGGTTTGAATGGCAATGGCAGAGCTGCCTCATGCAGCAAGT
>NW_010315466.1:0-8732 GCF_000700745.2 Antrostomus carolinensis
TCGTGTTCAGCTTCTCACTCACCACCATTAATAAAGAATTAAAGGCAAACGTGCAATTAAAATCAATCAAAAATAGACCTTGTCATTCAACGAGGCTTAGGAAGTCTAATTATAAAGATGCATCACCTGGCATGGCACTCTACAGTATAGGCAGTATTTACAGATAACTGTCTACAATAGGAAATAAATGATGCACACGTGGAGTAAGATGGTCTCCCTGACAGATCTCTTCGCCACTGTCTCAAACAGAGATGTTTCCTGTGAGATTCTGCTCAAATCACTGCTAGACCTTGTACTACTTGACACTTCCATCAGTGATTGAGAACCAAATCTAAAGTCACTCCTGAAAATGCTGGTAAGCAACAGCATGGTGGGAAAACACACAGAACAACATATATTGCTCAGTAAGCCAGGCCTGCCAAACCAAGTGTGACTCAGCCTTTAGCTGCATTAACACAAGGAAGAAAATATCATCCACAGCTGCAGGAAAGGGGAAGCTGTATCTCATTCATCCCAGAAAAGGCTGAGGGGAGGTCTAAAACTTAGCATATCTCTTGCCAAAAAAGTTAAGACAGTCTTTGAGGGTATAAACAAGGAAAAAGTGTGCAAGAATGTCATGCCTTCTGCATAGAGCAGAAGGGAGACAAATCTCCGTGTCAGTTCTGATGTCAAAAAAACGGTCTGAGACACAAACATTATGGAAATCCCAGAGAAAGTTCTTTGTAGGGAATGACTTAAAGCACCCTGTCTCTTCAGCATATGGAGGAGACCAACAGGGCCCTTCATTACTATGCAAACATATTCAGGGAGAAAAGGCCAGGTACTAAAAGGTTTTTTATTTTGCAGGCAGACTAAGAAGGAACAAAGGCTGGGAACTGAGGACAGACAACTCAAAATGGAAAAAAGGCACATGCTTGTTACAATAAGGGTGAGTAACTATGGGAACAAATTAGCAAGGAACTTGTTGCTTCAAGAGCACTAATATTTATATGTTTCATAAAACATTTTTTTCCTATTAGAGGTTGTAAGCCCAACATGTGTGACTCAAAACACCCTGGCACTGCAGTGGAATTGTGGCCGATTACACCAGGAGGAAGTACCAATTACTGTTCTGGTGGCAGCTGTGATGACTAGTTTAGACATTTCGAAAAATCCTTTAAAAATACAAAGCAAAATAAATGCAATTGTTCAAGGTTTGGACAATGCAAAAGGACTCCTTTCAGGCAATTAATTAGAATTGCACCTAGAAGAGAGCTTGCTGTAGTGGCAGGTAACACATTTCAGAGGTTTCTAGTTTAGCTGGAGAGTGGCACTTTGAGTAAGTATGACCTATACATTTGAGTCCTCAGTAGTGGTGTGCCCAATTTCCAGTGACACCAACCTGCCTCTTTCACACAATGCAATTAAATTACAAACACAGGTGTGGAAAGCAAGTCAGCTGCAATCCTTCAGCTTCACTTCTTCTTCCCTTCATTTTAAAACTATAGGTGCCTATCAGGTACCCAGCAGGGAAGCTGCACTCTTTTTTAATGTTGTTCGCACAGCAGGTAGTAACTTCAAAAGTTTTGTTGTGCTTTTATTTTCTAGAATAAGTTAACCAGCCTCCACCCAAGAAGGCATATTTGTAGCCCTCCAGCCCTTTAAAGATGTGAAGCAGGAACAGAATGGAAGGAAGAAAATTTGTCACTGAACTCATGAGAGGAGCAGCAGGTTGCTAAAAGCCACTGCCACTGCTGAAACTCTGCACAACAGCCATACACTGGTAAATAATATACACACAGAGTGTGTGTAAAGATAACAATTAATTGGTCATAACAAAGATATATAGAAAATTTAAACTATCCATAGTAGCTTCTAAGTGGTTCCATTTATGTGTGTTGCAGCTGAAGGAAACCCAGGGCACAGACCTAATCTGCTGCACATCAGTGATGCAGGCCTCGTGCTAATGTTGGTATGTGAGAGAAAAGCCAAGATGAACTCCTTTCCCCACCCTCAGCCCCTGGGGGACATGAGCTGCTGTAACTCAAGAGGCAGTGGAGTTCCTGGCTCTGGGTGCTGACAGCCCTACTGCTTCCAGGCCCAGCTGCTCTTGGGCAGCATGGAGCCCACAACAGCAAAACCGGACCTGTCTGCCCATCCCGTGCTGAGCCAGGAGCTCTAGAGAAGCACGATGCACAGACCCGAGTGCCTCCGTTTGGGCCCAACCCAGTAAGCCTTCCCTGACTCTGCAGAGCTCAGTTCAGAAAGCAGAGTGGTTTTACAGCTCGTGAGCCCACCTGGGCCCACACAGCCCCTGGGGTGTGAGCATACTGTTCTCCCAGCACACTCCCTCCTACCCACGCTGCCCAGTGAGCTCAGCCCTGGGCATGGGCACTGCAGTCTGACACACCCAGCCTCCAGCTGGCAAACCCTGCTCCAGCCACTGCAGCACGCTGGCAGCTCTCAGGAGCAAAAATCTTTCTTTAAAGCCTCCCATCCACATACCTACCCCTTTGCCCAAACCCTATCAGTAAAGGAAATGCAGCTTTGCACATTAGAAACTTTACTCCAGTAAAGCACGGCATAGTTACAGTTTCAGCACGTGGAAATCCTAGAGGCTGTTTGCTGTTATTTACTCAAGTGACATTTTAATTATGCAGAAGATATTAAAGACTGCACAGGCCTCACGGTGAATTAGGGCTTCTCTCTTCTTCTGACAATGGCATTGTGATTCCCATAGACTTAATACACACTCACTGCAGACTCGAGATAGCTTACAAACAAACAGGTAACCACAAAGTAAAAACTAAAAATGCAGCAGGACAGAGTGAAACAGCAATCAAAAACCTCTCCCCAGCTGCAAAGACAAATTAAAATAAAGCACCAAGAAGAGACTGTTGCTTTCAGGCATATTAGTGTAAAGACTGGAGCTCTAGATTTTCAGTCTTTAAGTACACACACACAAGAGTTCCTGAAATAAATTTAGGATGACAACCAGTAGGCAACAGACAGCCACCACTAATTATTTAATTAAATCATGTACTGAAATCTGCATGGAGACAACTGAAAAATCTGCCTCCAATGTAAACATTTCAACATCACCATAAAAACCAGCAAGGAAGAATTATAAAAGACATCCCTTCTCCAAATTCTCAATGAACTACTTCAACAGCACCTGTACATATACAGATACTTGAAACTTTTCAAGGTCTTGCATACTATGAAGAACTTTTGCAATCAACTTTAACATCACTTATTTGTTTGCCATTATGGATATCTGTAATATGAATGAATCTCAGACAAGCAAATTTAACTAATTTTATGGTATCATTACAAAGTGTGTGTGTATATATATAGGCACAAAATTTCCTTGTTGTCTTCAGAAAAATTAAGAAAAAGTAAACAAGCTGTGGTGTAATACTGATATTGCTATAAGCAAGACAAAAAAACCCCAAATGCTTCAAATTTATATCTTTCAAGTCTGTTATTTATGGGTGGCTATAAGCACCTTTAACAATAGCACCAGGGGAAGGACTCAAATAAGGCAAAGACTTCACAGACCAAACCAACAGAAATACCAAGCCTTTATTACAAAGAAAAATAATTCCACAGAAGAGGTTGGCTTGCTTCCATGCATGCTGTCAGTCATATCCACCTGCTGAGTGTGGAGAAGTGCTTCTGCTAGATTCATTAATTCCCCAAGACACCATTAAGCCTCCATTAAGCTTTGTTCTTGGTTACAGGTGCGTGAGCATTTTGATTTAACTGAATTGCTTGCTAGAATTTTGTTGCCAGCATTGAATGAACCAAAATAATGAACTGGACTGTTGGATAAGCCAAACACCGCACAGGAAGGGGGAAAAAAAAAAAAATCACACCCTGGACACAGTTATCACTAAAATAAGTCAAATGACTTGCTTTACATCCACATTGTAAATAATTTCACAAGCAGGGAAACGAATATGCTTGAGTTTTATCTTCATTTTATCTTCACTTGGGGAGCTTGAAGAATGTTTGCTGAATCTTTTTATTGGTATGTGCAAGCACACGGTCACAAAGCCTGAAAGCCAGCAGAACTAGATTGAATTAATGCTATCTATTGTTGTTTGGATTTTGAACAAAATTGATGGAGTATGAACCAGTTGATGAATCCTGTTTTATCTGGAAATTTTCTGTTGACAGGCCAAAGGGGCGGAGAACCAAATTCCCAAGATCCTTCAGTTTGCCTAAAATGAAAAGGAGAGATAACACGTTAAGTATTAAGCAGAGGAAAAACTCCCATTGAATTATGCCAAACTACATAGTCCAACTCTATTAATTTATCTGCTAACATAAGGTAAATGCTGTGGAAATCTCTGCAGTTTGTTGAATATTTAGACTCTTAACATGAATTTTAAAAATTCCAATTGTGATGTAGTTACCATCAGCTTTGGGGTTGATTTTGGATAGTTTGTCAGGCAGCCCTGATGAAGAGCCAGTGGCTGCAGACAGTCATGACTACGTGGTTATAGCTACCCAGAAGCATCTTATTTACTCAGTTATAAGCTCTTGAGGAACAAGAGTTTAACAGCTCACAACAAAGCACTGGTCTCCCCTATGCTTATGCTTGGATATAACTCTGATAGCTGCGAACATTCAATTTTCTAACACAAAGGCTTCAGTTCTGGTCCTTTTTGATGCAGCTACAGTTCTGTAAACAATCAAGAATATTATAACTGCCCAGTTTCCTAGACTACCAAAAGACACAATGAAATTTCAAACTGCTCATTTGGAATTATTAAAAATACCTTTCTAAATCTGTATATTGATATAAAGAAAAAATAAAACAAATTCATCCTTGCAACTGTGTTTGCACCTGCAAACTAAGCAGTTCCATCTGAAGCATACAACTTTACAGCCATTTTGCCTGCAAAAAACCTCAGCATGACGTCATGTGACAAGACATCATTAACTTGCTTTCAAAACTACAGTTCTCCAGGACTAACTTGCCACTGCTAAGAGCTCCAAACAACTATTATTTAACAAGCATTATTAAATATACATAGGGTATGACAATTAATAAAATCTAAAGGCTTCTATCAATATATATGTATCCTACATGCTTTCTGACGCTGGAAAATGAATCTTGCTACCACCTATAAAAAGGGAAGGGCAACAAAAGGACATCCTTTTTTAAAAAAGGATACCTATACAGAGATGAAAGAATAGATAAAATACATAAAAGTAAACAAGAAGCAGAGGTGGTAACTTCAGTGTTGGCTAAACACAGGCTAACTGAGCCCCTGGCATAACAAGACAAAGGAAGAAGATAGTTTTCCAAGAAAACCACTATTTTTCTCCTGGCTTTAATGCAGAACTGTAGACTAATTTCCCAAAGAACAAACAGAAGTTTGGACAAGTTGAAGGCTACCCTAGGTTTACATCCACAGGCAACACACCACCATTCAGAAAGCCTTCTACCTTTGCTAGACTCTTCAAGGCAATGGATTTTGTTTTGCTGGGAGTTTTGCATGTGCACATGGTGGGGAAAAAGTGATGACAACCAGAGCTGGTACACAGGAAATCCAGCTGAGCAACTGAAGTAGTCACAATCACGCAACTGAAACATGCAAATACCACACCTATTCCTACTTGCATGTGTGTGCTTTCATCAAGCCATCTTAAGTCGTGAGAAACATCTCTCTTATTCTAGTCATCTTCACCCATATTTGCCTCTAAACAAACATATCAGAATCTAACTGCAAAGTTTTATGAACACTTATAATTTAGGTTCTTTGCTTTTCCTAAATTCTTTTGTTTGTTTAAAACCCCTGTTTCTGCCCAGCAGTGCAATCATCACTAGTGCTATTAAATAAATTTCCTCACTACAATGTACCAGCCAGAATTTAGTTCAGGCTTTGCTGCTAAGCCATACTGAAGCAGTAACTTCACAGCAGTGATAAAAGTACAGAAACACAAGGTGCAAAGCCCCATGCAAGTTCTTTATGGAAAGAGACAGGCAGCATTTATGTTGCACAAATGGAGTACAAACAGATCAGGAGATTTGCCTTGCACGACGCTGCAGGCCGTGCTCAAAACAGAAATTGTAGCCAAGTCTGAACTGATCCTGTGGAAGAATGCCCCATATCTCTTACAATCTGGCAACAGTTCAAGACAGGTTAAACCCCATCACCATAAACCAAAATATGCTATTTTTTCAGTCACATTTCTAAAATTGATTTGGGGCAGGGGAAACTTTTTTGAACACATTCACAGAAAAAAACCAAAAAGACAATAGCTTAAGAAAAATGTAAACATTTTATTCTAAGGAACATAAAGAAACTGCATAAAGAAACTAACAGCATTACTACAGTACACCTAAATACACCAAAGTAATTAAAAGGTTGCATCAAAGTGCTGGTTCACAACTGGCTGTATTCCTGGCCTTACACAGGGGAAAAAATACCACCTTAGCATACAAAAGCAGCTAGTTCGTGAGGCAGAATTTTTCTTCAATTAGATTTTTTTTTTCTGAGTGGATTAACAGATGAGGTGGTTGAATGATGTGGCCAAAGTCATTCCAGTTAGTGGCTCAGCTAGGATTAGCTTCTTTGTACTGGTGGTGGTTGGTTTTTTGTGTGTTGTTTTGTTCTGTTTTTTTGTTGTTTTTGTGGGTTTTTTTTAAGCTACACCCTGTTTAAGCTAAGTTAACTATTAAGTTCATAATTTTATACTGCATCCTAAAAACATTTTGGTTATAAATCTATAAAGTTGTTCATTGCATCTCTATAACTGGGATGAATAGTTGCTATTGTACTCTCAAGACAAACATTTGGTCATTGCTTAGCTTCAGGTTTGGGGTGAGAAATGTCTTTGTCTACTGGTGTAAGAATCCTGGCATAGTCTGGTGTTGCTAGAGTCTGTTGTAAACAGTTCACATTATCCAGGCTCTGCAGCTGGCTCAGGAGCAGGCAGACGGGTTTGCCCGTTTCAGGAAACTGTGAAAGGTCTTTTCTAATTGGAGTTAGTACGATGGCTCTTTTCCGGTCACACTGGAGCCAATAAACACAGAACAACTGCCTTGGTATTCTTCCTTGTAGCTAGGCCAGCTCTTTGGGAGAAGCTAAAGACTGTATGATATATTTAATACTTTATTCTTCATCTCACTGTGATTCAATAATTAAAACAACACAGTCACAGGTCACCTTCCTGTTCTATTGCTTAAGTCCACATAGAGCAACACCTTTTGGTGCAGGCACATTTAATAAATTGTTAACGAAGCAGAAGAAAGCCTTGCCTTTTCCGGGAACTCAAGCCCAAAGCACTGCTCCTGCTGTCTTGGCACACATAAACCCATCATTGTAGGGCAGCACTATTTCCTCCTCCCCCACTCCCCTTTCATCCCTAAATTAAGATCCTTAGTTAAGTCCAACCTCCCCCTTCCCCCCAAAGAAAAGCTCTCTCAAAACAGAGACTGTGCTTGAAGGAAGGAAAAAGGCATGTGGAGCTGTGACTCAGCTGCAAAGAGCTCTCAGCAATCAAACACTCACTTGTCCCTGAGCAGGGTCACATTCTCCTCTCCGAGACTGTATTTTCATAGATCTTGTTCTTTATATTTTACAGAAGCTATGTCTACTTTTCACCTGTAACTCCAGCATGTTAAGTTTCTTCAGCAAAGCAATATACCAAGAAAACTAACTGGTAAAAATCAATGTAGGGCTCTAGAAGTCTGCGATTCATTATTCACCTAAGCTGCAATTTAACATCCTGCTGCAAAAGGCAGATGCATTAAAAGGTTTCTCATGATTTACATTAAGATGTAACAGCCAAAATTAATTGCTATTCAGTCTTTCTGGCAATAATTCTAGTATAGTTGCTGGTGTTAATGTGGTGTTTGGAAGCTGAAAAGATAGATACTGTTTGTGTTAAGAATTTTTTTTTGGATAAGAGACAAATTTCCTGACGATGTCTCATCTTTGTATAACTTTCTGTATTACTAACAACATTTCTTAAGCAATTAAAAGAACAAGGGCAAATCTTTTTCCCTTCCCTAAATGGTAAGTGAGGACTGAACTAAAAGTAACTGTATGTTGGCTCTGGTTTGAACTATTTAAAGTGACCTCCCTATATAAAGTATCGGGGTTTAGCAGCTTAGTTGCAGATACTACATACCCCTTCAGTCTCAAAAAAAAAAAAAAAAAAAAAAAAGAGAAACCACCTCTTTAGGCACTAAACCTTATAAATATCTTTGCTGATCTCAAGTAGCTAGAAAAATCTCTTATTAGCTGAAAGGCTCAGGTGATATGCTCTGATAGGCCTTCCTGTTAATCACATTGATAATCAAGTACATTTTACTATTTTCTGTTGTACACTAATTTAGAACTTAAGATTAAAGTCCCAATAGTTTTTAATTAGATACTCTGTGTGTGTAAGATGGGTTACAACGACTGACATATGTTCCATCCCATTTTTTTATACCGAATATACTTGGCTCCTCTGTAGCCATGCAGAAAACTGTATAGTTGTCACAGCCCCCAAGCTGCTAAGCCTTGCTAAAACTTTTCCAAACTTCCCCTCTCCCCAAAGGAACTGGTCCTAGTTATTGCAATAATGATAGTTTCTCTAAACAAGCCTAGCTTGTTGCCCAATAGCTGAAAATCTTTGGGTTTGAAGTCAGAAGAGAAATAAAAAAAGAACACAGAAGATGGTCAGTGTATGTTCACATCCTGGGCAATTACTAAGGCAGAAGACACGTTATGAAAGCATGAAGGGAA
>NW_010315466.1:8761-35391 GCF_000700745.2 Antrostomus carolinensis
TGCTATAAATTAAGCTTTCTTTAATGTAAAACTTGGAGGTTAGTTCATACTGAGCAAACTTCAGTAACAAGTGGCAGCAATAACCTGCAAAGGCTGAATGGAAAATATGAAAATAATTTAAATACAAATGTCAGCTTTGGAAAAGTTAGACCCTTGCAGAACACAGAGCAGAAATGGACTTGGTTTGGCAACAAAATGTGCTTTTTCTAGTGACATCAACTTCATCAATCACGTGCATTACCACTCACACACAAGAATTCATAGTTAGGTAGTCTGGAAGAAAAAGCCAGCCAAGAATGTGTACTCCGATTTATTTACACACAATCACTTAAGAAGTGGTTTCAGCTTCTGACAAACTATGTGGTAATGAGCTGTAGCACTGGAAAACAGGAAACACACTTGGGGAAGGAGGAAGATGCACTCCATTTATTTTGGTTTGTTTGTACACAGCTCCAGTTTTCATCACAGTGTTAGTCTGCTGGGTATACCAGGACTTAGTTTTAGTTGAAAGAATAGAAGCCTAGAAAAACCAACATTACTGGCTGACTCATTGACTAAAATAAGAATTCAATTCAATATCCAAACTTCAAAGGAGCCAAAGCATCAACTGTAACATTCTTTCTAAAGATTTTGTTGGTGATTAAGTTTAGTGTCCGTGCTCCTGGACTAAGCTTAGCCTGGAACTATTAGGATGCATCTAACTTGCTCTCCTGGAACTAAAAACTCGAGAGTACAACCAAGATCCCTGAGCTGACTCCCCTGTGAGAAGGCATGAATAAATCCTTACACACCTGGCACTGTTTAACTAGTAGTCAGATGATAATCTTAACAGATTACCACAAGCAATTGTCTATTCTGACACAGTATTCAGTCAGTAAATAGCATTAACAAAGCTACTGAAGAAGAAAAGTTGACACAGCTTAAAACAAATACCTGGTACAACAAAAACAATCCAAAGAAATCTCTTAACCATCACACTATATCATTTGCCTTCTTTCACTCCTTCCAGAATTCCCATCTAATCCCTCGTTTTACACTGTAAGGGTTTTTCCCTTGACCTCAGGCAGAATAGCAGCATTTTGTAAAACTTGGGAAGTATTTCCTTCCCAAGCCTCCTCTTAGTTCCATGATATCACTGCTGTCTCTCTTATTGACAAGATACAGGGAATTTTATAACACTTAAAACAATGAGTCTGGTTACTGTCCATACCCCTAACTTAATTTCAAATGTTCTATTAAGAGAATGTATTATAGAAAAAATCCTCAATTTGTGTTACACTAGTGATCACAAGCAGTGCCAAGAATAAAATACCACCTGCCCAGTTGACACCATATAATTTTAACAGTACATCTGACAATTTATATGAGTCTTGTCACATACAAAGGATGTGGATGAACACAGGGTTACACACTCTACTACCCAACTCAGTCTGGTTTTCCTGGCTGTTTATGCCAGCAAACATCAGTGCATCTCCTTGAATGTATGTAACATCATTGAGAAAGGATTCCTTTCTTGAGAATCCCAATATAAAAAGCCTGAACTGGTTCCCAAAAGACCAGTTCAGTTCTGAAATCCTAACAGCCACTGGATTAACACTTTCTAAAAAGATCACATCTAGTCTGAAATCTAGGCAAAAATTAGCAGTATAGAACTAGGTTTGTAAAAACAGTTTCTAAAGCTGGATTTATTGTTTCAGTGTAGTCCTTTGTGATTAGTGAGGCCTTTTAGACATTGGTAACAATGGTACAAAGGGTGAGTTCAAAAAAGGTCAGGAATTGTTTTCATATTACTTTGTGCTGAAACCCATCCCATGTCCTACAAATGGGCAAGATCCTTCTGGAGATGTTCTGCACTTGTCATTTATTTATAGCACTATCACACTTAACCTTCTTTATTTATGGCTTGTTCTAAGTACAATGGTGGATACAGAATCTGATGATGTAAAGCTCTAGAAAGCCCCACTGTAACTTTACTAGGTCAAAACGGGTACAAAGCAAGAGCAAACCAGACTGTGCAACAAGAAAAAAAATAAAAGAAAAATATCAGCTTCAGCATAAGCCCTTGAAACAGTCTCTTCTTCCCAAATATTTTAAGAATTAGTGTTACAGAATGCAAGACAGACCAAGTTTATTTAACCTGATTCTCTGTAGAACAGCAACACAGTCTTCCCCTTTCCCATCCCAAACCCTCAAAGCCGACTCATCTTAAAATAGCATTTCATCTACTACTTGTCACACCTAGAATGAGTAAACAAATAACTACTGAAAGCTATTTCTGAGACAGATTAGGTACAGTTAGTTTCTCTTTATCTTATACTGTCATTTGTCTTTGCTCTTTTGTATGGATTTTCTAAATAGTGCAAATGAAAAGATTATATAAAAATACTTATTTTAAAATGCACCAGAATATCAGATTGGTTTATGTAGTGTATGAATCTCTAAGAATTAACAAACCCTGTTAACTAGGAGACAGTAGACAACGTTGACAGCAGTCCTTTTATGGGCAGGATGTTTCCCCCAAAACAGTTAGTTTAACCGTAATACTGTAAGCAGTGCAAAGAAGTGCTTTATACTTAATATTACACATGTAAAACAATCTTGCTTGGGCAATCTTATTTAAGTATTTCTCCTTTTGAAATACATCAATCCAATTAAGATATTATACAAGCAATAACATACAACACGATGATGGGGGCACATACATTCACACAAGTTACATTAATTAAATTATCTTTTCTACAAACAAGCAGAGACAATAGTATCCTTTGATACAGAATTGTAAAAAGTCAAGAGACAATGAGCTACACGGTCAGGAAATCTAATTCTACTCCTAGCAAGGCCAGATGCCTGTTTGTAACACTAGATAGGTCTAATTCAGCCTCCAAACAAACAGAACTGAAATACTATACAAATCAAAGTAAACTTGAAGACTTCGAGGTCTGTAGGTTGGAGTGCTACAAGAAGAACCAAATTTATTTCTTCAGACACAGGATCGAACATACTCAGTTATTACAGCTGCTTGATTTCTTTTACATAAAGGTTTAGTGAAAACCCTGTTTCATCCCTTTCATGGGAATGTTTCCTTTGAAGGTTTACTTGCAAAGAGAAAAGGCAGAGCAGTTAGGCCATTTCAGACCATTTTCCCCTGCTTTTACATGCATCAATATTAAATTGTTTTAAGTGGTCTTGAGTATTCTTTCTTTAAATTTAACTATCAGCCTTTTCTGTATGGGAGAGTTATTTGGCTAGAACTTACCGTAGCTGAACCCAAGCACTAGAGATCTATGAAGAAATCAGGAGTTTTGTTGAACACAGAACAAGTACTTCCTTTAACATTTACCTTCTTTAAATTTTATACAAGAGATTTTACTCATGCATTTTTATTTTTTCTAGCAGGCTATGAAGATTATTATGCAAGTTATATGTGCACGCTACTTACCTAACATTTCTTTCTTTAATTTTTCATTCCGCTCTTCAATTTGTCGAGGTAATCGCTGTGGAGAGAGACAGAAATTGGAATCAGACCCATGCTTCCAATCAGACTGTAGGCTAAGCTAACAGAATTTTCATACACATACCCAGGATACACTCTTTATGGCTTAAAAGGAATACTTATGTCAAACCACACTTTCATCTTATTTTGGGAACCTGTAATTCATCCTGTGACATCAGTTCACATAAATAGTAAGTTGTAACTTGTAAATGCAGGTTTCGTATAGGCACACATTTTTACTGCTGAAAGCCAGATCTGATCTGTTTGCTTGGAATTTTAACTGAAAAGCTTATGGAATTTAAGAGACTTACAATTAAAGTATATTTTAGCCCTATTTCCTGTGCTGCATGCATTAAGTTTGGTAAGAGAGGCTAGAGGAACTAAGCAAGCACAGCTTTTGACTTCTGAACACAAACACAGGTGTAATGAGGAAAATATCCATAAAGTCAGTTCTCAGTGGCATCACACTTCATGGAAATCTGCAGTCTGAAAACATGAAGATCTTCTAAATACAAATATTTAATCAGAAGATCACTGAATTACCTATGAACTTGAGGACATCAATGAACGGCATCTTATTATGCAACATATGTCACTTGTAAGGAGGAGAGGGTATTATAAATGAGAGCTTTGGTTTGGCAGTTCCTCGTGGGGAGGGAACTCCAACAGCTCATCCTGAGCAAGGTACTAGTCCAAGTAACAGTTCATTAGCGTGCTTTTACCCTTCTCAGAATTGGCACCAGTGTTAAAATCTGTTGCACCATCACAAACTTACCACATGTTTCTAATGAGCATTACATAACTGCCTGGTCTGTGCATTCCTACTGATTTGAGATTCCCATTTTTGCCTAGAACAGCTGTGACTCATCTTCCATCCTTACACAGTACTGATGTTTTGCTATGAGTGTAATGAAAATTTTTAATTAGAACTTTATCTTCACTAAAACTAAATTTACCATTGTATCATTTCAATTTTGCATTTTCTATACATCAGTTAAATACAATATTGAGACAAAATATATTAGGAATGACAGTCATTTTTTATACATGTTTTTCAGAAGTACTATTTCAAGCTTTTATACTATGCTTATTACTGTATAATTCTGTCAGTTCAGTGTGCAATTATATGCATAACCATGCTGTCTCTTCTCATGGAGGTCATAGCAAAAAAGATGTATGTGCTGTAATGGTGCTATCAGTAAATTAATTACAGTTGTAGACTATGGTAACAGGTGTGGAATTCACTCCTGATACACTTCCCTTGTGATAACTGGCTTTTCAAGATAGGTAAAGAATTCATTTCCTAATCTTGTTCCTTCCTGTCATTTACAGCTCCAGTCCTATCCAGCATGGATAGGTCTGTCATCCTGATATCACTGCCACAGATGTTCACCTCAAGAAAAAGCCCAATGATAAGGCTGCTTGGCTATTTCTCTCCACTTCAATGCAGGATACACTGGTGAACACAGGCAAATACAGTTCATCTTCTGTAGTGGTGGGGAAGAGAGGTGGTATACCCCAGGGAAAAAAAAACCAAACCAAAAAGAAACAAAACAAAGAAACCCAGAAAACCAAATACTGAGGAGTAGAATGCAGATATACATGGATGGCTAAGCTTGAAACCAGCCCAGGCCCAGCATCACCACCAGTGAGCCAGATCTAATTAGCCCAGTCAGACCTCATCTGACTCCTGCTGACCCAGAGGGGCTTATTAGGTTGGGTGCAGGTCTGGACCTAAGCTGCCTGCATGAAAACATGTGTGGATATCCCCAGGCTCTAAATTCAGTTTGCATTGCCACTGTGAAATCTGCTGAATCTCAGACGAGTTTAGCATATGTAGCATGTCTCTCTCACATTTGGACATTAGGTTTTAGCAGGAAATGAAGACAAATCCTTGATCTGAAATACGTGTTCCGTGTTTTGTCTGTCTGAATACTACTATTCCAAAGACTCAGCATTTCTCACTCCAGAAATGTATTTGCAAGGTTAGTTATCTATAGAAAGGTGTCTATAAGGGCAGCTATTTATCTGGCGTCTATGATATTTATCTCAGAGTACAGCTTCTTTTGGTAAGTTTATCTGGCCTGCCAATCCCTCAAAAACTGTGTTGAAGCTAAAATTCACACAAACACTTACATACCTGCTAAAAACAAAACCTAACGATTGATACCATATAATTAAACACTTTATGGGAAAGCATCAATAGGGATTATTTGACCACAAACCATTACAATTTCACTGTTTAATTTGGCACTGAAGATGTCAAAAGTAACTAAAATGTGTGACAAAGATTTAAATCAAAACATTAGCACTGTACTCCTGAAATATAAACAGTACTGAAATTTTAGAGCAGCTACCAAATCAGGAATCAAAGCAAAGAACTACTGTGTATTTAATATTTTAAAACTGTCATTTAACAAGATCATGACATTCCCTAAAGCAGTATGTGAAATATTTCCTATGTACAGGAGGAAGAAAGACTTGCTCTAACAGTGAATGAAGCTAATTTGCAGGTTCTAGTGATGCATAATTTTCATTACCAGTGAGGGGGAAAAATGCTATGATATTTCTGTGAAATACCTTATAATAAAGCAAAACTTCTTAGTCTCCTACATATTAGATATGTTGACTCCACCTATGTAGTTAACATTACAGCTGGAATTAGGTTTTTTTAATTATGAAATTTAAAGATTTATTATTAATATTTTTTTTTTAAAGTGTAAAACTAGCTGTCAGTATTTCCTTAACAATTTTTCAAGAGGGGAGTTTTAAGCTTCAGTATCAAAAGATTGCTTCTACCCTGAAACTTGACAAAGAACACAACCAACTGAGGGCAGAATGTCCTAAATCCCACTGCAGTATAAATTGAGGGCATTTTGTACAAAATGTTCTGCACCACGTGAGCCTAAAGCCTCTGCCTAGTAAAATGAGGTCAAGGAGCAGAAGGTATATGTAACAGTCAACCTCTGTACTTCCCAGCTACAAAAATTAAGAATAAATTACTGATTGTTCTACAACTTTTCTGAAAGATGGCCAGGAAGAACGGCAGCACTGTTTATTATTCTCTTCTAGCCCAAATCTCCACTAGTTACTGAGTGAGGTCTCTTTTGTGGTTTTGCAAGAGGTATAAAGGACAGTATCTATACTTTCAGAGGGTTCCAATCAGCCGAAATATATGTATTTTAAACTCCTTACATTTTGTACCAACTACTGACAGTGCTCCCAAGTCTTAATCTGTGGAGTCCTGACTAGTAGTCCATAACAATCTGTCTGATCTTCCAGTTGTCCTTTGTATGATGAGCTGAGCATTTTAAATGCACTCCTTAAACACAATTTTACCAAGTAACTGGTTAATTACACTAGGCCTCACCCTGGAGCTGGCCTAATGCTAAAAGACTACAAGCTATAGAAACTAAACCCCATCGTTTCCTTTAGAAATGTCAGCAGACTCTTTGGCTGAATTCCTGGATCAAATAAACCATAGTCTCAGCTAGGAGACTATGAACAAGGCCAACACAAATACTCTTTTCTTGACTGTGATGGACCCATCACATTCACTACCCATGCAGTAATGATGTCTGACAAGTTTGTCATTTATTAAGCCATTGCCGAGAGCTAGGTGATAAAGTGCTCTCCTGCTCTCAATCAGATGCATGCAACAAGCATCAGGGGGTTGCTTCACAGTACAGTAAACTGACCTTGTCAGTGGGTGCTGCCAAAAGGGATGGCCCCAGTTCCTGCACTGCTTTGACCACGTCTTCTTTCCTTCTCACTAGCATTTGCAGTAGGACTTGTCTGACTGCAAAAAGCCAATGCAATATACAAGGATTTACTGTGGGGCTTTTTGGTTGCTGGCTTTTTAATTTTTTTTTCCTCCCTTGTTGCTGTTTTTCCCTTTTGCAGAGTTAGTTGTCTGCCAGGCTCATATATAGAACCAGCCATCCCCTAGGGTTAGACATGAGCTAGCATCAGTGCTAGCACAAGGAAAGCAACTGGACAGCTGTGTGAGCAGCAGGTAGTTAGTACATCAGTTCAGCTGTTTTGTGTAACCATACCCTTACCACTAACAGGAGTTACACAGTTAAGTAGAATATTCTTCTGCCATCAGTGCAACTGATCCAGTCCCAAAGGAAGTAATTTCAGACAAGGCTTCTTGTCCAATATGCTAATCTGTCACTTACGACACCACAGTACGGGGAAAGGGATGGGGGGGGGATCAGTACTAATGATTTGTTTTCCCAAATGGAGAGTTAAAACAATTAAACCTAAGCTTTTCAAAAAATATTTCTGCATTGACATATTCAAGTGGTTTTAGAGACAGTTTTGTGGGTGAAGCAAATGATTTTTTTTTTTCCCTTCATGGGGCAGAATACATTGCAGGTTCACTGATGTGAAGCTGAACTAAAATAATGATGCCCTTTGAAAATTTAACCAGATGTAAATAAAGTCAAGCACTGGCATACGGATTTGGGTGCCCAACTAAGAATTAAATTTTTAAACTGCATCCATTTACCTTAAAATGGAAGAACAGTTCAGCTGTTGTTTTCCCTGCAGAAGATGGTCAGCTCTTTCCAGGCTCTCTGGGGCTTGCAAACCATTCACCTACCATGACCTGAAGCTTCCACTTTGCTAAAAAGTGACCACCATTGTACTTTTTATAGTGGCTACCTTTCTTTAGCATATGTCCCTTCAAAACCACAGGCTGCCTGGCTACATCTCTATCACATTTGTCCTTTCAACACAGCCTTCATAACCTATTTTCAAAAATAAGAACAGCAAGCAGGCTGTAAAAGGAGCTTTCTGCACAAAATAAATAACCCTTCTTGCTACCCTTGTGAAAAGGCCCTCTGAACTTGTCAAATCCACAGCTGTTTTCCATGCTGAGCATTAACACACTAAATATCACTAGAAAAATCACTTCCTACTGATATTTTACACAAAGAGTTACTTAAAACATCAAATCAGCAGGCTGTGGCAGGGACTTTAAATCCCCATTGACTGGGGATTATTTACATGTCAGACTGAGGTTTCAGGAAGTTCTAGGGGTTTACCTTTTTTCATCCAAGCTGAGACATCCTAAAGGCCGAGGAAGCTTTTGAAGCATTTCCTTACGCTTACAGAGATATGGCAAAGATTCTCCAAGAAATGTTTAATCTTGAAGTATTTATAATTTGATTTAAAGTCATGGAAGTGGACATTGGAACACAGCACTAAGCTGCAGAATTCTTTCAAGTGAACGGCTAAGTTTTTGAAGATTAACAGCAGACTTCAGTCAGTATTAGTAAAATAACTCAAAGTGGCCAACACACACACAAAACAGAGCAAAGAACAAGAACAGAAAACAGCTTCAACCAAGAAAGAAAAAGTATCAACATTTTAAAGTAGATATAAACATTGATACAGACTGATAAAATACTGTCTCTAGAATCCATTCTCAAAGCTATATAATCAAGTAATCAAGAAAGTAATTATTTTATAATTATGCCATAAAGGCATTCAATTGCAAATTTACCAATTAAAAAAAAAAATTCTACTGAAAGAAAACCAGACTCCCATAATTAAAGAGCTAGCAAGAACTGCATTGTAGGTTGCTTGTATTCTGATCTCCAAATTGCAGATTCTTATTGAAATAATGGCTACTCAAATGCAGCAGTGGTTCAGGCAATGTTTTCTATCAGATGCAAAAATACAATTAACAGCTTCAATCATAAAACTAGAATGAAGTGTGCAGTGTACTTTCACTCATTTTACAAAGGTAAAAAGAGGACTATGTTTTAAGGACCTGAGACTTGTCATGGAAGTTGTGGCAGTTCACAATCTTCCTTTTGTAAAACCAGATGAGAAAACCACTACACTTTCAGACTTGAAAAAAAGTTATCACTGCTGCATATGAAGCTGCTTGCATAAACAGCATTAAATATTTAGAATAGGAAAGAAAAGACTTTGGTTTAAAGTTAGGCCAAAGCATACTAAAAAGGCTTACCATGCAAGCTTCTCTGGCTTGATGAACTGATGGGTCTTTTTCTAGCACTGTCTTATAATCTTCCAGAGCTTCATCCAGTTTTTCTGTTTTTTCATACAGTTCTGCTCTCCTCAGCAAAGCTCTAATATAGTTAGGATCTAATTCCACTGCTAGAAAACAAAACCAAAGCACAGTATTTCACTTGAAACATTTCTACACCTCTCAAATGAATTCTTAAGTGTGTTTTAAAATATTAATAGTTATATTTATAACATAGCCTAGAATCAAGCAGAGTCACGGTTTAAAAGCTGTCATAATTCAGAAACACATACATCTGCCTGTGAAAGTCTAATGCAAATTATCACATTTCATATAATAACTACAATCTGTCACAGATAGAAGTGATTTATAATACACAAACATTTCATTTTGCAATACTATATATGCATAGATGCTAAGTGACACTTCATAAATTTTAAGGACCTGTAAGATATTTTTCAGCTTTTGTGTATTTAATAAGTGTATATTATTAGATAACAGCTAAAGTTAAATACAACTATAGATTCACACTGCAGGGAAAATAAGCATTTCCCTGCTTATCTCAGTTCAAGTTGAGACAGACTTAAGAACTACTGGTGTTCTTCTGAATTTAATATCAAACACTCAGAATTGGGTTGGGAATCCACAAATGGTTCTATTAGCTCTACAAGTTACCAGAGGGGCATACTAACTGGATTTAAGCTTTTCCTCTCCTTATTCCCTTGGCAGCCATGACCATGCAAATGCAGTTTTACAGATTCAGTTAAGACTGAATAAACTTAACAGGAACCTGCAAATGGTAATTTCTCAATAATTTCTTCACCCATTTTTCATCAAAGAAATAGGGAGCATGAAAGACTGTCTATTTTATAATTACTAACCCATTAAACTGGTTCTCAAGACAATTAAGTCTAGGATTATCTAGCTAAATATTATATTTTATTTCTTCTGGAAGGACAAAGACAATGCTACAGTCAGCAAGTTGCAGGTTAGTGTGAATTGCTCTGCTGTGCTCCAAGTGTTGCACTGCAGATTGTAAGCCAAGTCCCTGGGGAGTGTCAAGCGATGGAAGGTTTAAGTCTCACTGCTGCAAAGCAGACCAATTCCCTTTCAGCCACTACAAAATTAGCAGAAGTGTTTTTCAAAATGCTCCACCACCTAAACAAGGCAAACCCCCAAAGTGACAGAAGCCAGATAGAATTTGTTACCCTCGAGAATATTTTTCTCATGTACACACTCATATCTACTGTACAAGCAGTACTGGCTTGCAGCCATTGGATTAGTTCTCTGATTGGTAATTTGGACTTTTTTCCCCAGCTGTCATGGGGAGTTTAACAAATATTCGAGCATGGGTGAGTGGGTGGAAGCAATGAAGCAACACACAGCTGAAATGATTTCACCAGAAGTTGCAGAGAGAAAACTACGCCAGACAAGAATGGGAGAGCATAAGCCCTTGTGACAAAGCAAAAGCCTTGCATCAAAGAGGCTTGATAATGCTTTTAATTCTGTAAGACCTCGCAGTTCTTTGTAATCTGGGATTAAACCAAGATTTGGGGGGAAATGGCAGGTGGAAGTGGATTTAAAATAGTAGGTGTAAGGAAACAGCTTCCATAATAAAAAGCCTTTCCTATTAAAGAAGTACAAACAGCAGCCTTATTGGCACAAGAAAACAGAAAGTAAATTATTACAGACAGGACAAGTTCAATAGACATTTTAAAAAATTAGTAATATAAATAATTCTAGATTCAGGTGTCTTCCATCACAGCTTTTCTTTAAAGACCCTTATGCCCAAAATTACAGCTCTGCACTAAGGCACTAAATGGCATAATTTATGCATGAAAGATCTGGCCCAAGAGCAGCACATAGGAAGAAAAAAAAAAAGTCATACCTTTGCTGCAGTCACTTAGGGCAGCTTCCGTCTTGTCCTAGAACACAAAATACTTTTGTTACATTTAAGTCATATTTCTTGGGAAACAGATTATTTACAATTGCAAGCAAAAGACGTTTGTCTGGCATTCCAAGGAACTGCAATGTTCATGTAATCAAGGCTTTTCATACTCCTGCTTCTGATGTAAAGCTCTTTACCAGTGATTAGCTTCCTCTCCGTGAAGGCTGCCAGTGTTCAAACTGCACAGCTGCCCCACTAATCGCGCTGCACTGAACAGCCAGCAGCAAGCTACAGTCAAAAGGCTGAGTCACATCTGCAGGCCTTGGCTTAACCAACCTGCTGCCTTTCTACCTTTGTCAATTAATTAAGGGGTTGGAATAGATGGTTCCCAAGAGTTCCAGATAAATTCTCATTTGTACAAGCTAAGACATTTGGAAAGCAGATACTGCCTTTAGCACTAATACAGCTTTCTCTACAAGGGACAATGCAGAAGGGGTAGGGATGCCCAGACAACCATAGCTAGAAGATGAAAGCCAGGCAATCTGCTTATAATGAAACAACGGAAAAAGCAAAAGAGCTGAGGCAGATCCTGTTTTCATCCAAACTAAAAGGGCTTTAGAAAAAAAAAATAAAAAAAAAAAAAAATCAGGCTGTTCTGTGCTTGTATTGTTGATCTAAGTAGTAGTAGCCTTTCTACACCCAAGGAACTACTTTCTCCTCCATAAAATAGAAGCTGTCTCAGAGAAGACCAGGTAACAACTTTTATTGTAATGCAAAGCAAATGGGTGCAGCAGGCATGGAAGAACAAATTTAATGGGGAAGTTATTAATAAGGTGAATCTATTTTCAGAGTAGTGTATTTTGGTCTGATCTATACTGGTGAGATACACCAGTTTGTGCACAGTTCTTTTATCATCTTGGGCTTCTTTGGAGACTATTGGATTAGCTTCCCAGGAATACAAACAGTTAACATCTGGATTATAAGGAGGTTTTTCACTTTACAGCTTTCATATTTGAAAGGTTCCAGCATCTGTTATTAGAGATTTTATTCCATTTTTATCTTGTCTGCTCAAATAATTCAGTATGCCAACAGAAAGTTAGATAATTCTAGCCAAACAAGAATACTCTTTGCTGAATAAGAATCTATTTATTTATGCCTAAATATAGTTGTGAGGTACAGAGCTGCATCTGTCTCAATACTGGAGGAAAACTGCAAGGAAGTTCCCTTTGCAGGATAGTAGACTGAAGATAGAAGTTACTGTGCTATTTTTCTGTAATAATTTAATCTTAAAAACAAAGGCAAAAATAGGGAGTAATTTCTCCTGAATTCTTAGTATCTCTTCTTTCTAAAGAAGTGAAAGTTCCTGTTCAGACAGATCATGTTCTATGCCTTCCATGCTACCTAACCATATTGTTGATTCTGGTAACATCTGGGGACCTGTCCCTGGTCAAGGAATAGAAAACATGAAGAAAGCTGCAGCCATTCTGTCCAGACCATGCCCTGTGATATAGATCTGTCCTACTATATAGCAGCTGTGAAGGAAGGAGACTAACTGAATCAATAAAGCCATCGTTAGGAAGTCCTGCTTATGCTTATTGCTATATGGCAACCCAGGGTTTTAGAAAAAAACACTAACTAGCTACAAGTCTAAACAATCTAATTAATACATAGTCTGCATTCACTAAATATGCTTAAAGACATCTGTTCCACATGAATTTTGAATCTCATTGAAATAGAGAGAATGAAAGAAAAATACGTGTTTTAAACATAATGCAGCAGAGCAGCTTTGAACAGCTGTTCCAGGTTTGTATTTGTAAATACAGTAAAACCTCCTTTGCAACTTCCAGGTTTGTATTTGTCCCCAGTAAAACCAAGCGTACCAGCACTTCTACTAGGAGGACGACTGACTGAACAAGCAGCAAAACCCTCAAACAGCTTTATACCTTTGTCCTCCTTTATGCATCCCTAATGACTTCATTATTGCATTTATCATACAATCAATACATGGTGTTTCATAAAATAAAAAGAACATTCACCTGTTTCATTTTTGCAGCAGCTCTGTTTGAAAATAAAACAGCCCTATCTTTTTGGAAGCAGGCTGGACAAATCTGCAAAGCCTTCGTGTAAGAGTCTTCTGCCTCTCCATAGTCTGCAGATGCAACAGAAGAAAAAACAAAACAGACCATTTATTTCAAATGCCAGTATAGTCAGTGAACCACATGGCTAAGATTTCTTTGGAAACATTTCTCAATATACAATGCAGTATTAAACTTTCAAACATGTCCAGTTCTGGCATAAGCTAGAAATTTACATACCTCTAGATCTTTTTTTTTTTTTTTTTTTTAATATATATGAATATGTGTGTGCATGTACATCACTATATACACATATATGTATATAGATGTACATGGAAGTACATATAGATGTCTGTATACATATACACACCTACATAAATAGAATGTATAACAGAGTCAGTGGATAAAAAGAAACATGCAAGTGTACAAAGCAGGAGAGAGCTACTGAGCCTCCGAGTCCAGCATCAATTCTAAGCACACGCATTAGCAAACTCAGAGCCTAGTAGAAGCCTTTTTTGATTAGTAAAAGAAACCCTGGCACTTGGAAGGCAGTCAATTCTGTATCATGTTCTTGGATTTAAACACTTAGCTTTCATGAGAATCCTGCTTTAGTAACCCAAGTCTTTGTGATTTAAACTTAACTCTTAAGGAGGTCTGCTATCTCTCTCTATTCTCTAGAGCTGGATGAAAAATGATACGATAAATTTGAACAATAAGTGCGAGATCTTCCTGTGGGTTTTCTGCAATGTCACCATGGTGGCTAAACATTAATTTAAGATTCTCTAACATCCATATGGTGTTAAAAGATTATCAACCCACCTCCTTTCTTGAACTGCTCATTTCCTTTCTCCTTCAGCATTGTGCTCTCCTTTCTTCGTTTCTACAAAAGAAAAGATAATGTCTCAAAGTATTTAATTGAAATGAACAAGTAGGTCAGCTGCAGTTCCAAATAAAGTATGAATGGAAATCAGAATAAAATATAACCTCAAGAATTTTAACTACTACCAAGATCACTTGCTTGTAGTCACCGTGACATGATATACTTTATATATCCGTGAAACAATGGAGTGTAACAACAAGGCAATTAAAAAGCTCCAGTTCATGGACAACAGTATGTAGAAAGAGCATTCATAGAGAATTACACGGTTTAAATTAATACATTAGCTTTTTAGCTGGCTGCTTGCTTCTCCTTTCCAACTCAATTTAATTCAATCAGTGCAGGTCAACTATGTAGAATATATTTTAGATGTAAAGCCTCAAAAGTTTTGCTTGAAATAATTCCACCTCAGAAATTCATAGTTCCTTTCAGAGACGTAGAAAGCATGTTGAGCTGACTGCACTAGAAACAGCTCCATGGATAATACTGCCATGAACGTTTTCTTATGCAGAGAATGACTAAACCATCAGACCCACAGACAGGAAGATTGTTCTGTTATACAGTGAAAATTGCACACGCTGAGCAGAGTTGTGTTTTCAACCATGAATATCTTAGCAGTACTCTTGGCAGAAGTGAAGTTGACATGAATGCTCTTAGCCTTTGACATAGAAAACACAGGATGTCACCAAGCCCTCTCTTCAACCTGTTTACAGTGAAGTCTTTCACATGCAGACATACCTCACAAAAGTAAAGCCAAAGCAGTATAAGACAGTAACATGAAGAAGCAGTGCTCATGTTCATGAATTATTTCTATGGTAGAAAAACGATCATTTGACCACTGTTGCCCCCAACACACATGCATACACAAAGGACTTAAATCAAGGTGTCTATAAATTACAGATCATTGAGCAATTAAAAAGCCAACACTAGGAAAAGGAGCAGCTTCCTTTCCTGCAGATTCTGTAAATCAAGGATTAATGCAATTATCAATATCGCACAGAACATCTCCTTGGAAACAGCTAAATATAGTACTCTTTGTGGAGCGCTGCACCATCTCACAGCTATGCCAAGGAGCTGACAAACAATACAAAATCAAAGGTCTCTCCTCTTGCTTTTACTGGTTTTGGAAAGTAATTCACCCGACCATTGTCACCATCTTAGTAATAACAGATCACAATGCTCTGAAAACCAGGCCCAAGGGAATGGCATTCAGTTGTGACCACACAAAATTACACAGTAAAATACCATCTGACCCTTTCGATACATGACTAGATGACTAAATTTTTTCCTATCCCCTATTAAATATGTTTTGTAATACCCATTGCTCCTCACATTTAAAAACAAACAAACCCCACCAATAAAAAAAATAGGTCAGACAAAATATGCACCACTATTTAGAAACTGGCTTTCCTCCAGGGTGGACTGATAAACCTACACAAGTCCTTCCACAATGTCACTTACACCAATGTGCACAAACCAGCTGGTGCTTTCTAAATATGAGCATACAAACAAATTTAAGCACCTAAGGCACCAGCTGCACTAAAAGCACAAATTCTTTTTATATATTCAGGATTCTGCTGTTCAGCACAGGGAATACGTGACAGCATTTTAAAGCTGTACTCAAAACTTTCCAAGTGCCAGACGGAGCAGCTCCAGCAAGGTCACTGCCACATGCACAGCTGGCCCTCCACAGGAAAAAAAATAAACCATTTTGAATTCATGTAGACTGAAAGTTAGCAGGACAGAAGTAACTTTCATATCGGTGAACAAAGTAGCCAGATTTCAGCACAGGTTAGGAGATGATGATCCTACTGGAAAACATGAAAGGTCTATATAGACAACCTTCATTCAAGAAAAGAAATGCTTGAAACACTAGCCCTACAGATTTCATTGCTCACGACCTATTTAGAACTGGCCTTTAAGTGCCATTAACTTATTCACCATTTCATAAAGTAGAGTTACAACTCTATAATAACAAAATAATATAAAATGAGAACTACAGCATGGTCACAGTACCCCTGATGCAGAAACCCTAAAATCAAGGGATATACTGGATGAGAAGCTTTAGCTATATTATAATTATTTTGTTTCATTCTATTAAAAATATTACAAAATATTATGTGTTTACCCCGGTGAAGTATTAAATACTAATATAAAAAGTGATTTGCATCAAGAAGGCTTCAGGAGAAAAAGTTTTATATTAAAAAAAAAAAGTAAAAGGACTAAAAAAATTATTCAATTGTGGGATTCCTTCTCAGGTAGCCAAGAGGACTGTGACCTGGAGTCTCAGCAGCATGCAAGAAAGACCAAGGTGGCTGTATGGCCGTGTTCGCTGGGGAAATATGAGCAGATTAAAGTTCTGAGCAACAGAAGAGTTTAAGGTCCGTCACACTGGGAAGTTGATGATTCATACAACCCTCCTCCTCCAAAAGCCTGTTCCCTGGTATGTCCTCTTTCCTTCGAATCACACTGCACAAACTTGAAGGACAGAGGACTATTAGTCACATAACTGTTACAGGCATAAAAACGTCAGTGACAGTCTTGCAGTCTCTTCTGACTATCTGACCAGAAAAGGTGTTGTCTAAGCATGTTTCAGAAGCCAGCAGCATTGTTAAGAACATCGAACATGGTTTTGCAGCTTACTCAGCTCCCTGGAAAGCAGCAATGCAAGCAATGCAGTCCTGGTCCAAAACCACCATTGCTGTTATAGCTTGACCAACATTTTCAAGATATCCCTGTAGTACAGGTTTCAGGCTGTCCCTTAACTTCCAACTGTACAAGTTTTCACAGTATTTTTCAAAAAGGTAAAGTTGATAGGGTTCCTCATGCATCATTCTGGATTTGCATTTGAAGTATGGCCCATAAGCAATACACAGTAGCAGACTATGCCTAGAAGAAAATTCCTCTGGCTTTTCCACAAAATATAAAAGTTTACATACTAGCACATCACATCCTAAATGCACTGCCCCCTAAAGCACACTATGTATCTGTGAAATAAATACGTAATTTATTCCTCCATATATACATTTCTTTAACAGAAATTCAACTATTTTGAATGAATTTATAATTAACCTGAAAGTACTGCTCCAATGGATGCTGTTACAATCTGCCCTCTATTCAAATTCAGGGTAAAAAAACCCCAAGCAACTAAAACCTAAACTGCTGTTAGAAGACAGAATCTCTTTGCTCATGCTAAATTTCCAGCTTCAATGGACAATTGCAAATTGACTGGTCATCAGTTTACTGTGATCATATCAGCCCAGAGTGAAAAAATTGCAAGTGACTTGTCCTTGGGACAAATTTTGCACAATGTCATTTCAGTGTCCCCACTCACTCATTTTTCAGAAGAAGATTTAAGCAGCTGCAGGGCAGGCTACCCTTTCCTCAGTGAGGGAAGTAGGTCAGACTGAACCCCGAGAATGCTCTGCCTCAGGAAAAGATCTCTTGACCCACTCCATTCCCTGAGGCTGCTCATATATGACATTGGGGTCAGGCACAACTTCCCCAACTTATACCCCATTATGATTTTCTGCTACTCAAAGTCAGCAAGGTCTCGAGATCTGTTTTTTGCAAATTTTATTAACACAAAGATGACAAATTCCAAGTGGCAGGCATTAGTTTTTGATGTACAAAGTAAAAAAAAATAATTTTTTAAAGTCCAGAAGAAACAACAACATTTAACTAGTAATATGATTTTTAAAGGATCTGATTAGAAAAATTTACAGATTTAGATACTGAATTACAATCGTCCATATTTGGAAGAAATTAGGATCTTAACATAAATCTGCCTGGCAAGCAAGAGGTGCTGAAGATTAAGGTCTGATCTGAACTAACAAGAAAAGACAGCTTGGCCTTCTGACAATAAAGTACAACAATTCAAAAGAAAGGCCACCAAATACAGTCCCTAGACCTTAGCTGCTCTATCAAAAAACTCAGGGCTAAAAAAAAAACCCCATTAAAGCATTATTCTACTATTAGAGAAGAAATCAACCTACACATTTTCACTGTTTTGGAAGTAGCCAATATAATAGAAGTGCTGGAAGTAAAATCCTTAAATATAGCTGGTGAGAGCTGAAGGACAAACAGCCTCAGTTTGAAATGCTTCCAACTGTGCTTCCTCTGGCTGTTCCTATGCATTTTATTTGATCAATTGATTTAACTTTGCTGGGGAACTGTTTTTGGCTCCAGTTTTGTGAAGAGCAGCAAATGTGTACTCTCTCTTCTCTGGAAGGCTATACAATGTGACAATGCACATCTGCATCTTGTATACCCTTTTGTAAGGTCATCAAGTAGCAGTCAATTTAAAATTACTGGAGTTCAAAGGGTGCACAGAAGCAAGGAATTTAAACAGATAAGGAATATATTTTTTAGCTTCAAATACCAATTCTATTTCTAAGTCATTCATTAGTAGTCATCTGCTTCCCCCTGCAGTTTTGTGAAGCTATTGCTGTATCAAGCATTCAAGGATCTGAATTTCAATTTAAGGTTGTAGTCACTCAAAAAACCCTTCTTTCAAATCTTGCTAGAATTGTCACTTGAAAACTGTGCCAAATCTGCCCTCTACGCTCAAGAGGTGGAGTAATAAGCATTGCTAGACTGGCCAATCTCTGCTCGTTGTAACTCCACACAGTAAAGAGCATTAGTCTTTCTATTGCCAAATCACTACCTTTTCATGAAATTGTAAGCAGCACTTCCAGAGACAGTAGGTCACATCCATCCCCGACAGTCAGGTTAAGTTAACATGCCAGACTAACTGTGACTGTTCCTGAGCTGACAATACATGCCATTCAGTTGTTCCTGTTCCAGAGGCAACAGCCTCAGGCAGAAAAGTGGAGCTGACCACTTAATCCATCACCACCACAAGCAAAAAGGTCTCAATTTGACAGTATCAGCATCTTCCAGAGAAATGCTAAAATGAATATAAGACTAAAATCAGATAGCAGCACTGAAAGATGAAGGAGTACTTTTTCCACTCTATTAAATTGCCAGCAAAAGACTTTCATGTTTGTTTAAAAACATTAACTCAAAGAACTATAAATCACACAGGGAGATTCTAACTCCAGATTTTATCGAGGTTCTTCTCACCAGCATTTGGAAATAATTACTGTAGCGGATACAGATACACTTCTCAAATGTATTGCTCCAAGCTTTGATTAACTCAGAAAATATAGCAGGAAGTTTTGTTCTATTTTGCAAGCCATGAGACAGGGCAGTTTTAATCTAGCAATCTATTTTTTCCTCCAATTTGACTAAAACAATAGCATACTTAGTATTGGTGCTACTGTATACAGAATTCAGGTTATTAAAGTAGGCCATTTGAATAAGGGGATCACCTTTTATTATATTTCCTAAGATTACATTGTGATGCTTTCAAAATGCAATTGTCTTGCAAGTTTTACTGCTATATAAAATAATTTTGAATGCCAATGAGAATTATTAACAAAAGATATAGTCCTTGTTGGTTTTTGTCAATAATTTATATAGTTGTTTTACCACTGTACAGTCAGTTGGAGTGTCTCATGTATTAATAATCTGTTTTTTTTGGTCCAACCACATAATTCTTCCTGGAAGGAGTTCCGAGACCATCTTCCAAGACCATCAACACCTGAAGACTGCTTGAAAATATGGCTCATTTCACTGTGCCCCATATTCCATTTTGTACCTTACCTTTCATTTTGTAAATACTATAGAAAAAACAGCAGCTTTGACAGGGTCAAGGTTACTATACTATATTGGACAGATGGAACTAGGAAAATACCAAATGCTGAAATAAATGACTACACCTGAGAAGCCATCTCAGAAGAAATCCCAGATCAGTTCTTCAACCCCTAGAAAAGCAAATTCTATACAGAAGCTGTAATTTATTGAACAGTGGGATCAACTTGCAGCATGGAGAACAGGTGAGGAAGGGAACAGTTGAAAGGAAATTTCTTGATTAAGACAATGTTTTCTAACACATCCTAGAACTTCTGGAGAAAACAGGAAAAAGAAAAGTTTTTAATGTTTAGTCCAGAAGTGAAAAAATTTCAGGTATAATGCAAAAATACTATTTCTCAAAGATCAGTTTCACTTAATTCTTACAGAGTTGCTAACAAGATACAAATCAAGAATCTCCTCTACCAGAGCTGTGTTCCTTGTCTTGCTGACACATTTCCTAGTGTTAAATTAGAAGCTGAGCATGATTACAGCCAGCTGTAGCTCTAAAAGCACATGGAACAGCCCACAGAATGGAACTGCTTTTGAGGAATATTAGATATTTATTCCAGGGTCTTGCAGCAGCTAGAAATGAGTGTTCGGTATTCAAAATAAGAGCTTACTAGGCCAGGTGCTTAAGTCTTTGCCAGACACAGTCCAAAGAACCAGACAACATCTGTGATGATGGAAGAGCATGAGGGATTCAGAATCTTGCTGCTAGATAAACTCATAATTAATGGGTGTCCCTCCAGAAGAGGACCAGGTCAGACTGAAACAATTACCATGTAACAGCTGTTGGGTGTCTTCTGATTAATTCTGCAGACTAGACCAATGTCAAAGCCATCACTGTCAGTGACAACTAACCAGAAAAATCTGTTTGTAATGCATCAAAAGCAATTTACTGCTCGGTGCCTCTGCTGAGCCAGCAATCAGCCTGCTTTTGAAACAACAACAAAAAAATCTTAGAAAAGTGAATTTTGTTTCAGGCTGCTTAATTCTTAAAAAGCTCAGAGTTGCAAGTCCAGGCAAGCAACCAGGCTCCATATGACATCTGTTCTTAAGAATACTTCCTGCAGGTTTGTGTCTTAACATGCCTTCAGGTTCTTATTTTGCTTCTTTATGCAAAGACTTCTTATGGTATCAGTACTGCTTCCCTGGAAGTAATTCCTGTTGCTTAAAATTAGAAATCTCACTGTATGTGTCTCTTGAAATATAATTAAAAACAAATACACGCTTTCACTTTGATCTCTGCAGCAGCTTCTGCATGGGTGAGAATTTCTACTCAGAGCTGCTACTGTGAAAGCTCGCACATAGAATACACGTAAATATGCAGAACAAGGACTGGAATCTGGTTTTGTGTCTCCAGAATAAATTAGAGACTTTATTTCCTACAGCCTAGTTACTGGAGAATATTGCTCAAGAGAACTGATTTATTAAAGCTGCTAAAAACATAACAATGGGCTTAGTTTAAAAAAACCCAACAAACTATTAAAGTGTACCTCCATAAATTTGATTTCAGCAGGGCTAACATCCAGCTCTCCTTATGACTTAAGTACATAGTTTATGGTAGGTGCTGCAACCACAGCTCATAGGAAGCTTTTCTTATTCAGGCGAGTAGTCTAAATGAAGAAAATCCATCTACCCCTGTACGCCATCACGAGGCTGCTATTTGATGTCTACTTTTACCAGCATTGCCCTTGATCTAAAAATACAGCTTTATTTTTCATCTGAATCATTCCCCGTAACTGGTTCACTGCACATTCACAGAGAGGTGTGCTAGCACAATGAAGGAGGCAGCAGGGGGCTGAGAATAACCCACCAAGAACTGCCTACAGTAGCAAACACAGCACTGCTGCTGAGTGTCTGGTCACAACCTAAACACTCAAATAAACAAGCTCTGAATATTTCTGCCTCATTTTCTCCAGCTGAAAAAAAAAATTAAAAAATAAAAAAATCATTATGCCATTCTTTTCAAAAACGACCTTTTGAGTAATCAGAAGGAGGTTTAAAATGTTTGCAAAACCCTGAGTAAATGGATGTACAGCAGCTGTTTTCAGACCACAACTGCAGTATCTTTTCTTAAAAGCTGAATCATTTAACATATTCTTTTCACAATCAAAATATATGTTTAACTTTTAAAAATAAAATACAGTTTGTACTCATGGATTCCAAGTACTATGAGGAAGGCTGGAGTGGCAATTCAGGAATGACCCATCCCCTTGGTTTTACTAGATAGAGAATGTAAGGTAATGCAGAGTAAGATAATGCAAATGGACCACTTCAGTAGTTATAACAACTGCTGTAAGCTTCTAATTAATCTCTACTTTCTGGATTTCTCAAGCTCTGCTTATAGGGGATACTAACAATATTTTGAAAATTAGAGAAAAAAAAGCTATATTTTTTAAGGGTTGCTTATTTAAACCACTCTGAAAGCTCTCTGTGAAACATAAACAAAGTTCACAATATAAATACCACCAATCTAATAGTTATGGTGGTACTAAAAGATGGAATCCCTCCAGTTCATTAGGTACAATCATAAACCAAGCTGAAAGGCACAAGTGCTCAATACTACTAAAATAAACCTACAGAAAGATGAGAACTGGCTGTCTCAAGACTTTCTCTAAGGAAATCTTTGCAGCTTTACACACTTATTTTTTACTTCCATAGCACCTTTCAATGGAATTCCACAAAGCTGAATGCAAGTTTCAATGTTGACAATTCTTTTGCTCATTTTACAGAAGCCAAAAACTGATGGGCAAAATTAAATTATTACCTAACAATATAAGGGAAACAATAGCAGCATGAAAATGAAGACACTCAATTTCCAGGCCTGCTGCTCTTTCTAGAGTTTAATTCTGACATCATTTCCCCTCAGTTTTTAGCATTTTGTCTATGAAACTCTCAAGTTGCCTTCAAGTTATAGGCAAGAAGGCTGCATCATGATGCAGAAGCTGCAGAAGCTTCATCATGAGTCATGATGACAATGCTCCTTGTTGTGCAAGCAATAAATTCAAGTAGAAAAAAGGGACAGTTTAGTCTAAACTGGAAAAGTCACAAGGGCAATGTGATCATGTTTTTCCTATGCAGTGAGTAGGTCAAGGAAAGTGATGATTGCCCTCTGTTCAGCACCTGAGAGAATGCATTCAGAGAGTGCCCAGTTTTGGTGTGAGCCTCCCATACCAAAAGAAAAACATGGACTTCCCAGAGGGAGCTCAGCAGAAGGGCCCCAGGATGGTCAGGACACTGGAGACGGTGACCTAAGCAGACAGCCTAGAAGAACTGAGTTTGTGCAGCCTTAGGAAAAGGCAGCTCACAGGAGACTTCATCGCTACAGAAAACGGAGACAAACTCTTCCTGGAGGCATGCAGAAAAAGAAGGGCCAGTGGTCACAAGTTGCAACAAAGGAAATTCTAATTAGATACAGGGAAGAAAGTTTCCACCATGAGGTTAGTTAAATAGTAGAACAGGGGACCAGAGAGGCTGTGCAACCTCCAGGCTCTGGGATGTTTGTGTGGCTCTGGGCAGGCTGATGTATTTTCTCTAACTCTGAGCAGGGGGTTGGACCAGATGACCTCTCCAGAGGCCCTTTTTGGGCAAAGGATGTACCAGACAACCTCTTGAGATTCTCCCCCACCCCCATTATTCCTTATCAGAGCTCAACATATTACAACTGGCAGGCATTATTATGCCCATTTTACAGATGTCAAAATTGAGAGACAGAGAGATGAAGTGATTTCCACAAGGTGAAGCAGCAGACAAGTATTACGTTTAGTCTCATTCCTACTTTAAGGAAATTATATTCCATGTCCCCCTTTCCCACTAGTCCCATATTGGTTTTCCACCTCAAGGAACTTCTACATTAACAGAATAATCTGTACTACAGATGAAAAACTACCTTTTTGTCTTCATTGATGTATTTTGATCAAAAATGCCACCCTACCAGCAAGGGAACTATTTGAGCCACAACTTGATTAAGTTTCTGTATACTGGTTTGTAACAAACAATTTGGACATTTGCCTCTGGCATCTTAGCTCTGCATATTTCTGCCCCTCCTTCTCTACTCAGAGAATCATAGAATGGTTAGGGTTGGAAGGGACCTTAAAGATCATCCAGTTATAGTAGCTGACAGTAAGACTATGGTGTAATCAAGTTACTGCCAAGTCCCTCCCTCTTTCCAACTTTTTTGGGTAATGTATAGCCAGCATTTATTTACTTATATAACACAGATGGGGCTAGCCAACAGCTAAGAAAGCATGGTCCAGCTTTACCAAGTCAGTTGAATTAGAAAAGATCAGTCTGCCTGTACAGAAGCGTAATAATCCCCTATAAATTCACTGAGACATTCACAATATTTTATGGACTCAAAAAAAAAAAAAAGAATTTGATATGACCCTTAGTTTCTTCTTTTTAATCCAATGCCTCATTTTAGTAGTACTTGTCTATTACAGTCCTAATTTCTTCTACTGCTCTTGGTGGTTTGGGAGTTTCCAGAATAAAAACTATACAGCTATGCAATGCACTATCTTCCTCTATAAAGTAATACTTTCCCAAGATGCTGTCTACCTTCTCTTGTCAGCTTCCATTCCTTACTCCACTCTCTCCCTCCCTCATCATAATCAGTTATTCAATGTTACCTATGACCCAAACTGTGCAGCTGGCCTTCCAGTAAGGACTCTATTTCCTCTATTAAAATAAGACCCAATTCGTGCCTACATGACTACAAAATAAAGTTTGCTGAAGTCTTCCCCTGACATAAGTTACAATATATCAGAATTCCACCTTTTCCCCAACTGCCAAAGAATACAGCAGTATTTTTTGTCACTCTTTCAATTTTCAGTACAAGTAACTGCTCATTTGGATAACTGAATCAGCTTTTGAGAGGCTGGATCAGTTCTTTGAAAGATGGTCTGTCCAAGAGGCCAAGTTATACAACTTGTCAAAAATACAGTGCTCAAGAGAATAAAAAAGTTACGAGTTGTACGTTGGGACAACGTTGGATTTTAGTTTAGTACCTTTAGTCCCCCACTATTTGCAAACCAGTTGAAAAAAAATAGGAAAACCTCCTCCCACAAATTAGTAGAAAGCCTTTCACCATTTGCTATGAGAACATAATTAGCAGCAGAAATTTACTGCATGACTCAAATGAACAGTCTAATCCTGAAAGTGATTTAACAAGTTTTCTCAACAAAGATAGGAAAAAAAAGTTCTCTCTCTTTTTCTGACTAGTTGATGACCCTAATGTCTTAGAACTCTGAAAACTAACTGCTATCAAGAGACACTGACTTGAGGGTCAAAAAAAACCTGGTTCACACAGACTTACAGGGGAGTAAACACGATTACAGAGGCTGCTGGGACTTGCCCAAAGACCTATTTTGTTACTCTGTACAACATTATCCAGTTTGTTACCCAAATATTTTGTCCAATGTAACCAAACTGAAAGTCAACAAAACCCCACATTTCATGTGTTTTGTTTGTTTAAAGCTTAAATAATCTGTAGGCATACTTTCAATTTTAATCCCAATTAGCTGTTATTACATAAACTAGCCTTTCAGATATGAAAACTACCCTGAAACCTGCTCCAAGTTTCGGAAAAGCACCTTGCAGCTAATCAGGTGAAAACAATGAATGCATACAAATTAAATAACATGAAACAGGGAGATTTTTGTTTCTGATAATCTCTCCAAGTCACAGTAACTTTACACAGTGGTGAAAGTAGACAAAAATCTGCAATGGAATGTGATGATTAAGAACAGCAAGGAAAGCTAACAAAAACATTTGTTACCTAAAACAAGACATTAAGAACAGTAAAACCAGACATATAAGAGACTTTCAAAGGTCCACTTTTGTGCCAGTCACAGACCACACAAAAATGTGACACTGAAAATATATCTTTTTATACTTAATATTGGTACTTTGGATTACCTGTTTTTCTTCCTCTGGCATATCTTTTTCTAACTCTAGTAAGTATTCTTCATCTAGTTCTGTCTGCTTCCTTGAGCTATGCTCATCATTCTGTAAATTCCCTTCATCATCCAGCATAGGTTCTTTTGCCTCAAAGGAGTCATGACAGTCATGGAAACACTCATCTGTTGTTGTGGGATCTTTGGCTGAAGATGGTGTATCTCCACTTTCAAAGTTTTGGGGATTCTGTGCATCTTTGGGGCCAGTGTTTGAAGACTTCTGATCAGAAAGCTTTAAGTGACCAAGTAATTCTTCAGGTAGACTTGCATCTTTAAACTCTTCCATGCTGGACTCTCTGGAAGAGTTAGATTTTTAGAAATAAGAAAGAAATAACCCTCAACAAGCCTAGTAAATAATGATGAATAATGCCTTGTCAGCAAATTAAAGTACTCTTGATATTACCTGAGGGAAAGTATTACCACTCAGTGGAGTGAGCAGTTTACACATTCTTCTTCTACGCACTGAACAGCGACATGGGGCCAGTGCACCGCTCCCGTAAATAAGTTAATTCACAAGCGCGGATCCCCAGGACCGGCTCGGCACAGCACTACCCTACGCTACGGCTCTTCCTTTGCAGTGCGGCTGAAGTCACACACACCTCACAGCCTCCTCACAGGCCTCAGCACCCCCTCGCCCGCCCC
>NW_010315467.1:0-10255 GCF_000700745.2 Antrostomus carolinensis
CCAATCCCCAACATTCTGTGATTCTGTAGTCATCTTTAAGGTTAGATTCAAGCTGCTGGCATATCAGAAACATTGTCCATGTTTTGAAGAGGGATCATTTATGCAAAAAGTTAAGCCCTACATAGGCTTACATCTAAGAAAAGGTAGTTCTGTTTCTAGAGTAACAGGTTTAAATCCACATTTATGGGCAAGGTGAGGAATAACACTCTTCAGTACACACATTCAGAAGACGTTTTCTTGACTGCCTTTTGAAGTCGTGTTGTAGAATACTGTAAACCTCCTCTCTGTTGCAGTGACTGTACTGTTTCCAAGTACTGAGTAAATAGAGTACTTCAAACATGATGGAGGAACTTAGCAGCTTCAATCAACTTCCTTAAATCCTGCTGAAGCAGCAGTACAGAATGCCGGACAACTTACATTTCCAAGAATTCTTCAGTAGTAGATACTGCAAGACTCCAGAACTTACTCTCTTCCTCCATATGTATTTCTATCACTTCTACTAATCTTTTCTGTCATTAAAATTTTCATAATCAAGCAGCAGCAAAAATAACAATGATGCTAGGTTGTCAAAACAGTGATAAAACTAAAGTATCGAAGTATGGGGAGGCTGGAAGTGGAAGAGAAAGAAAGGGGAACTTTAACCACACATGCTGATCTTACACAAAATGCAGAAGGTTGCTGGTTTACAAGTGATTTATAAGTCTTCTGAAGTGGCAATTTTGTTCCAACTTGTAAAGGTGACTATATCAAGTTGATAAGGTCATGCCTGAGCTGAGCAAGAGAACAGAGTTGAAAAATTCAAAGATGAGATAAACTAGGAAAACTCAGTATTTTCCAAAGTGTCTAGATGGTGACTGGTTCTTAGTTGCATCCCATGATAAACTCCCTGTCAGCTCTGGCAAACTCTCCCTGCTAGGCTCTAATGGAGGTAAATAATTTACCCTGGAAAACGGACCAGCTGCAGAAAAGCTTCTTTGATGTTTAGACAGAAAACATCAGTAAAAAACTGCACTGAGAAAAGGGCAAAACTACATCTCAACAAAGGTGACAAAAGTCTGTTTTTTCTCTCATAAATCCAGCACAATGCTGGGAGGACTGCACTTGGAGAGTAGCTGATGCATGAGGAGCTTTAATCTCCTGTACTGTGCAGTCCCTGAGAATGCAAGCTGTCTGTATGCTGAGGAGAAGTGCCATTCCTGCCGGATGAAACTGAAATGGCCAGAGCAGAGAACCTAGAGAAAACAGAGACTTCTACATTTAGTAGTGGAAGCTGCCTGATGTGAACAGGTTCAAATTACTTTGGCCTAAGTTAGTTTCATGGATTTACTTTTCAATGTATTTTTTTTTTAAATTATTGCCTCTATCTGACTTTTTCAGCATGAAAAATGTTTAATGTTTGCTCAGAATATGGCCTTCTCCTCAAAAAAATACATAAACAGCTCCTGAAAACACCATAATTTGAAACTGTGTGATCTCGCTTCTCTCCATGAAGGCTAAAAAGCAAAATTGTGTTTTTTTTAAATTAAGTTATCCAAAGAAATGCATAACACTACAAAAATCTTGTATAGATAAATGCATAAAAACTGAACACCATTGAATTCTATCAAGCTAATAATTCTGTGAAAAAGGACTGTGATGACAGTTCCATTTCTCAACCCTGGCTGCAGTTAGGTGGATCCGAGAGGCACTTGCCCTGCCCTCCTTCCACTTTAAGGATCTGTGCGTAACAGGAAAAAAGAGCAACTGCTGTCACATAAGAAACTCAGGAAGCAGAAGTTCTCAAAACAAGAATACACTAAATATTTGAAGATAAATAACTTGCAAAAATGAAGTAGATTCTGACATTTGGAAGTATCTGAAAGTTAAATTGCTATCAAAATTGCATTTCAAAATTATGCCCTTAAAGAATGCCAGCAATTTACAGTTCTCCCTGTCAATACGATATGGCATTTTAAATAGAAAGCCTACCACAAGACATTTTTAATTTGGATTGATTTAGAGGGGGGGAAAAAAAGGTAATGGAAATAGTGCCCTGCATTTCCCTCCAACCCCATCAATAAAGAGGAGGAGTACCAGAGGTTATATCATTAAAGTGGTCTAAAAAAACAAATCTGCTTTTTTATGATTTAGTCAATTCATGCTGTATAAACTATGCTGCCCTTCTCCAGCTACATTTCTCCAATTTGTTATAAAATAGAATTGATTTTTGAACAGTAATCAACTGTTTGAACAATCACCAACTAATCATGCTAAAATCTTTATTAAAAGACCATGTATGGGTATGTTTACAGTTCCTACCTATTGAAATTCCACTAGAAAGGGTGGAGCTTTCTGCCTGTCCTCGGGAGGGGACATGAGGCTCCATGACGCTGTCATCCAGTAGGTGCCTTGGTCCTGCGTTGGGGAATGTTGCGCTTTTAAATTCAGCTGTATTCATTTTGTGTATGAAACTAGAAATCAACAAGGATAACATCATTACAACACTATCTTTGATACATTTCAAAAGTTGTTGCTTTAACATCCAGAAGGATTGCATGCAGCATGTTCTGAATAACAAACTAAACCGTGGCTCAAGTCATAAGCAATTGTGTATTAGCTATAGGAATGGCTGGTCTTAAAACTGCACAGCACTCTTGGAGCAAACAGAAAGTCGGGAGTACTTTAAAAACTACTTTCAATATCCTAAGGTATTTCTGTCTTACGATAACACATCATTGAACTTTAGAATTGCATTCTAGCTCATTAAAGGTAAACTTACATAATGTAAGTTAAGAGATGAACAGCTACAATCTTGCATTTTGAAAAGATGACAAGAGAATTGATGATATAACGATCAAGATATTAATTAGAAATACATCTATACAGAGAAAAACCCTGAAGCATTCCTATACAAAGTTATGTGAAAGTCTACAAAGGAGGTCTCACTATAAAAATACCAATAAGGCAATTATTTCACTTGGAATTTGAAAGAATTACGATGGCATTGAGTTGCTATAAGCGATAGGTTTGTCATTCAGAAAAAGTCTCTTTTGGCTAACTCATTGGCTATTCTTATCATCCTACCAGCTGCACTGCCTTCCTATTTTGACTAATTCTCTTTGGTTGGGATACTACTATTATAGTTCTGATCTTGCTCTCTTGCCACAAATTGGTCTCTAAGTACACTATTGTGTACAAATCATGCTACTTTTTAATAGTTAAGCTTTTCTATTGAATGATGATACATCACAAAGCTTAGGATTTTCAGGTTAAATAAAATGCTGACTTGTATCCCAGACTGTGACATTTCCTATGTCCATGTGGTATCAGGTTCCTAGGCGAGGGGGGTGTTGCTGGTAGCAAGGCTCCTTCAGCTGCAACATTTTTCCGTCCACTTTGTGGAGATGCTCCGACTTCAGAGCCTGGGAAGAAAATAGGCATTACTCCCGAGTAACTTTAGAATTACTACCAGGGTTACTTCTCAGAAAATTGTGCAAGAGTTGCAAAAAAACTTCCTAAACTCAATTTGTAAGAGATAGCCTGTAATAAAACTCATTGATATAATCATACTGGTAATTTAAAAAATTGGTACTTCAGGATTTTTGCACAGGATTAAAAATAAACACACTTATTTCAAATAGACCATCTAGTTACAAGTATTTTGTAAGTCCTAAAGGTTTCTGCATTAGCTACATTGGCATTAAACAGGTCCCACTGATTCTACATTTTGAAACTCCTGCCTTCAACCACTTTTGGCATTGATGAAAAATAATGTCCACTTTTGGAAGCATATTATTCCATTAAAATTTAGATGAAGGCCCTTCTGTCTAGACACAACAGAGAATAAATATTTAAGAGCTCTTCACCCCAAATGACACTAACAAGTCAGTGCCACAATACATACAAGAACCTAAAAAACTGACTCCATTCCTTGAAAGAATTTCTGTACCAATCACCTTTAGACTTTTTATTACAAATATACAGTGTTTATACTTCACACTTTCTTATTAGCCTCAGGCAAATATTTTCCACGTTCACAACTCAAAAATAATGCATTTGACAACCTCAAGTCTTCTCACATTTATTAAGCATTTACCTACTAAATCTTCTCTGGAAGCAGCAGAGTGGGGGGTGCTGGTCCCTGGTTCTATCTTTAATGAAAGTCTGCATTAAAGAAGCATTAAAAATTACTTTATCAGGAAACAGAAACATGTAACAGCAAGTTTTTGAATTTTTTTTTTTAATTAGCCATTGAAAGCTGCCTGTTTCTAAAATTACAAGAAACACTACAAAGTTAATACAAACTGTGCATAGTTATCTTTAGCACACACTATTTCCAAACATTGTTTTTAAGTTTTTTTGGGTGGAAAAAACCTGACTACTGCAACAGGACCCAGGATTCAAAAAATGCCATGCTGGAGCACGGTGTAGTAAATGAGTCTATTGCTTTGGTTCATATAGACCAGGACAGGTCTGCAATAGCATGCTGAAGGAGGACCAGACTCAACAGCAATATCTTGGCTACAGCACAGCCCTGGAACCTCTTCTGCATCAGGGAACTTGATACAGCTGGCACAGCTGGCCACAAGCAGCCAAACAGCCACCAGCTGCCATCTTTACCCTCAGTGACAGCAAAAGCTCAATGTGAGCTGTTAACAAGCTGCGGCAAAGTCACACTGTGGAAGGAGCCGGGGAAGAGGCCATTGCTTGGGATAAGCCAGGACCTACACAGCCCTGGGGACTGCTAGCACATACACGAAACTCAGTGACAATACCACTAATCCAGCATAAAACCTGGGAAGAATGAAGAGTACACAACTGCCCCCCATCTCGGCTAAAATATTTATACTTACTACACTTCATATTTTAACTTTGTTTATAAAGCACATCAGTGTGCCGGGCCAAGACTTTTGTCTTTACTGGTCTAAAAGCTAAAATCCATCTTTTGTGTTTTGGAAAATACATTATCAACTTGACTGCATCCATAATTCAAGCTTCTTTCTGTAGCAGGCACTTTTTAATGCCATTTCCAACAGTACCACAAAGAGGTCAGACTCCAGGAGCAGAGAACTCCAAGAAGATCAAACATATCTTATGCACACAGTTTGAAAAACTAGAATCTTTGCAATTAGCAGGGTTGGAAAAGCATCTACTTAATTTTGGAGACAAAAAGGTTGAAGTTTGACAGCTCAAATCCCTCCCATTCCCAGATATTCTAGCAATGATGTATTGCAACTTTAAAATTTATTTTTTTTAAATAAAATAAAATCCTTTAGGAAGAAAAACTTGTATTCAAGTCACAACGGCTGTTCTCTAACTTCAGCCTTTTTGCAGACACCTTAGAGGATTAAAAAGTGTAACAGTCATTTATAGTAAAGAATAGTTCAAAATACACCCCTTCCCCATAAAAAATTAAGTTTGGAGATGTACAAAACCCACAATGTAAATTTCTGAATAGCAGCCATGTCTCTGCATTATGTGCAATTGTCTCCATTCTTTTCCCAGCCATCAAAACGTGGGTTGTACAGGATGAAGAGACTGTAGCTCCTTCACCAATAAAACTCCCACTAGTAGTGAGTCCTACCTAGTTGGGTTGGGCTTTTTTGTTGTTGTTTTGTTTGGTTTTTTTCCCCCCCTTCAAATGTTTGACCACAGAGCTTTACTCTCAGTGATAAGCAAGCAATACTTTCAAATTCAGCCTACAGGACATTTCAGCAAAAAGGTAAAGCTGGATGCTCACATACAGACATGCGGAGATCAATTTACAAGTCTTAGAGACTGTAACATGTGAAGGGAAGCCAAGTGTCTGAGCCCTCCTTAACTGTTCAACATAAACTGAAGGGTCTGCATTTGCTGCTTTTTAGTAAACCCAAGTTAGGGCTACTAAATGCTAAAGTGTATTTGTTCCTCTAGCATGAGCACCCCTCTCACCATTCGAATGGAGCTACACAAGCAACCAATTCAACACAACTCAGGTGACAAACTTGCAGGGTGGCCATGGGTGGGGAACCTCCTCAAGTAGATCAGCCACTGAACAAAAACTTTCTTCATATGCAAGAGATTTGCTTTAGAATTTTTCCAATCCTCAGGGTTTGTTCATGTCTCTTGCCAGAAATTTCCAACCCTCAGTTTTGCTGGACGCCAAATCACTTAATACAGTAATAATCTTTTAATTAAGGAGGTAGAAAGTTCTGTTTGGCGTGGTATGCTTGGGGAAGGAATGGGCTGGGATAGATGATATCTTGCCTCCCAAAAATCAAATGTTGACATTTTACTCACACTGTATAACCTAATCAAAGAGAAAAACATAAAATGAAAGTGAAATCTATATGAAAGTGAAAGTCTTTAGTCACCCTTGGTAAGAAATTAGGACTGGACACACAGATGACTTTGTTCTGACAAAAAAAATGACAAACTATCTCCAGTCATGGGATCCATCTTACTGACTGAACAGTGTTACATGTGAGCCAGAAGTACAGAGTCTTCATTAGTGAACACTCAAAGAGGTCTGCAGATCAAATCAACAGGCCAAATAGACCTGAAAGCTGAGGCTTGATGCAGTCAGGCATAGAAGAGGAAGGATTGATGCCATCCAGCATGCTGGAAATTGTCTTGAACATAGGAACCTCCTGTAACCTCACTACCTGCAACTAGTGCATCTGAGATGCATAATCCCCCAATACAAGTGCAATCTTAAAAATGACAGACTTTGTGTTATTAAAACTATTTTGTAATGAGTTAGTCAGTTCTAGCGTTTCATACTTACTTGTAATTGTCATCTTCTACAAACTTCTGCAGTTCTTCTATGTACTGAACTGAGTTTAGATACTTTTGGACATGAGGCAACAGAGGAATATCTGGAGAACAGATGACATTCATTATCACTGTACCATTCATTAGTAAGCAAAGTTATTTTCCAGAAACTATTTAAAAAGAATCAGATCTCTTGCCTTGTTATGTGAGATGGAGGTACAAACTACAGTCCCTACTGATGTTGAAACATTTGTCCTTCAGAGCAATTCTCATGTGTCAAGCTGACATTCCCCACATCCATAAAGCCAGGTATGTATCCCTCTAAAGCTCCTCTGCTTATCAGAGCACAAGGCAGGGAAACATGAGAGACCATCCCTGGTCAAATTGAAGTCCCAATCCTGGAACCTGTATCTGGGGACTCCTTCACAGCCCACAGTCTCATTCTATTGAGCTTCCACTGAAGCCGCAATCCTGTGCTAATTCACATTCCACCATCACAAATGCAGCATTAGGACTTTACTAGGACTTGAAGAGGACTGTGAGGGAAACCACCTTTGAAGAAAATAATACATTATCTGATCTATGAACAGAACTATAAATGTCCAAAAGACAAGCTGAATGTATTTTATATCTCCAGTAAAAGTACTATTCCAAAAGTGATCCTACTATTTTTAGAATTCATAGTCATAAAATTATGAAACACAAGGATACAAATTTATAATGTATTAATAAAACTACTGTTAAGTACAATGTATTCCAAATTTTTCATGAGAAAATATGTACTAAGAAAATGTGTGTGATGTAAGAAAAGGTCAATCTTATTCTCTCTGCTCACGCTGATGCTCTGTCATAAACAATACCAGAATAAACTTAATACTTTTGGGCTGAGAGGGTGAGGGAGACCATTAATGGCATTTGGATGGGTTGGGCCTTACTTACGTTGCATTACAGAAGAGAAACATTAAAGCTTTTCAGATAGTTCTTTTTAGTATTTCAGTATTTTCATGCTAGCTTACCATATTCACATGACTGCTGTAAATCTGAGATAATTCGAAGAATGTTGTTCATTAAATTTGTTCTTTGCTCACTTTCCAGAATGCTCCCTGTTGATGGGTACGCAGAGTCAATATACGTCAAGTCTGACAGATAAATACCTGTATAAGATGAGAATGAAAAGTTTCTTTATTTAGTGTCTCACATTTAGCAGAAAATCCTCACAAACAATATTTTAAAGAATTTTTTCCATCACTGACTAATGTGCATGTAGGTTGACAACAGCATTGCCTCAGAATATTTCTTTGGATTTACCTGAGACATCATTTTGACAAGATCTCTGAGAGCCTTCAGAGCTTGGAGTAAAACAGCAATAACGCCTGGACTTACAGGGAAGTACATCACCGTGCCACCCTCGTCAGGGATTGAATTTGCACTCTCCTCAATTACTTAATCCTTAGTTTTGTCAGCCTTCTCTCAGTTGTATTTGCAGATGCTGAGGGCATGAGTACAGCTAGGTTTCTGTCTGCAATCTTTCATTCTCTGTATGACAAATCACAATGTGAGGCAGAGAGGATCCTTTCCTCCTGCAACACACCAGGCACGTACTAGCTGGCTTTGTCTTTTAAGTGTCATTATTTCTAAATCTAGAAGTAATTACAAAGACATGCATAACTACTTATGAGCCTAATCTTTCACCATATCAGCAATTAATTATTCCCTTGACATACATGAAGCATATTAAACACACAAAGCCAAAATAGGAAGTCTACTACTTCATTCCTCCAATTCAGCAATTAAAAAAATAACAGAAGGAAAAATCATCCTATCTGTAACTCTTCAAGCTGAATAAAAACTCAAACTCAACTTGCAGCAATATGGGAAAAGTTAATGAGGCAAAAAGTGCGCTCAGATTGAAATGTGGTCCGAGTCCTGCAGTTCATATTAATCCCAAATCCCAAGATCCCACAGCCTTATAGGTAAGTCTCTTCAAGTCTTCTACCTGCTTTCTTCCCCACCACTGCAACCTTACTATTCTTTCAATCCCTTGATCATGCAGATAGGAAAATCCTCCTCCTTTCATATTAACACTGGAGATAAACCACTTAATTCTAAATTCAACTCAATTTCTTGAACTTTACCCAAAGACTAATCATTTTTGTCTCAACTAAACTAAACATGACCAACTCTGCTAAAGAATTGCTCTTCATCCCCTGCATTGTCCACAAGATAGCCAAATAAAAATAAATATATAAACATAAATAATATTTTTAAGAAACTTATTTCAGTAATGGGGAATTTCCAAAATCATATTTTGCTTCACTCTCAGTCTTGTATAACCAGAATCATAACAAGAAATTTGGCTTTACAGGTGTAAGACTATTAATACAACCTCACAAGAACAGCAGTTGTGTTTGTATAGCACCTAACCAGTACAGTCCTCAAATGTGAGTTGGGAAACTCTGGGCATCACTCCAAAATCAACACACACACACGCGTGTGCACACACACAGAAACAAATTAAAATACTTGTGGTTGAAAGGTGACGTATAAAAAAAGTGAATGAAAAGGTATTACACATGACCTGATATACTAGTAAATTTCTCAATTTTCTATTCTGTTAGCATCAGTTCATTAAAAAATAGAAAGGATAACCAGAAATACCAAATAGCATTGCAATATAAATGTTACTATCTAGACTGCACAAGCTATCCTGAACCTAACTTCGCTAATCAATGTCCAAATAGGCCTTAAAAATCCCAAATCTGCTCAGTCTTCCACAGAAAGCAAATCATGCTTAGTAATTATAATTAAGGAAATTCACTATGAACAGGCATCTGCAGTATTATGCATGATTTTATAAACCAATGTATTTGTAGGATTATTTTTCAATGACTTGCTTAATTGATTTTATTTGAGCTTAATCAAGAACTCTTCTGTAGAGAGCTGTTCTCTAAACTCATTCGATGCGCTTCCAGCAAATCTAAAATAATTTTGAAAGCATACCAGGATAATTATCTTTCAAATGTAATTGGCACGTTCTCTGTGAAGAAACCAAAAAGATCAATGAAAGCAAACTGAATGCACTTAAGTGCTGTCTGACTATTGACACAACTAAAAACAGTATTTTGCATTCCACACAGGGCATAATCTCTGTGGCTTTTGCTACTTCTAACACCAGTCAGATGTTATCAAATATTCTGATACCCACCCAAAAAACCATCACACACACACAGTTTTAACATTTTCCACATGTATCGGAGCCTCCATGCCTTTAACAACTGGAACTGTTTCTTATTAAGTGAATGTCAAGAATTGAATGCGACATTCTGTTGAACATTCTTCTAGACTATAAATGGTTCATTTTTCCTGTTGTATCCAGCCAGGCTGCCCCTTTTATTCCCAGCAACACAAATCGAGTTTTATCAGCCTGAAAGAATCTTTCTTCTAAATGAAGCCCAGTACTGTAATAACTTGAAAGGCATCTTTAGGCAGCGTAGTAAAAATGTTTGATTTGTAATTGCCTGCT
>NW_010315467.1:10265-13776 GCF_000700745.2 Antrostomus carolinensis
TGCACAGTCTGTTGCCATATGGTACCCTCCCTTCTACTGGCAAACAATCTTTCCTTGTTCCTAACTTCTCAGCCTCCCTACCCCCTCCTTTTCTGGAGGGTATGGATAGGAAATCCGAAGGAGGAGTTTCTTCTGCTCTCAGTGTGTTCGCGGTGACATCATAGGTGGGCTGAACGTCTAAGTTTGAGTGTGTGTTTGTTTAAAAAAAAAAAAAAAACTGTCCAAAAGTGATGTATATGGAATCTGGGTCAGCTGTAGCTGGTTAGTGCACTTCTGCATGTGAGAGTAAAACACTGCCGTTTCAAAAAGCATTTCTTTCTCTCCTCTGGAATAAAACATACTGGAACATTACTTTTTTTCTTTTTTTCTTTTTTTTTTTTTTTTTTAACTGATTAGTTAGTTTGGTTATCGTATGGAGAAACCCAATTCCTCAATACAGCCTGGATCTAACAGAGAAAGACAAAAGCAGTTTTCAGCTCCAACTGCAGATTAACAGTCCACAGCATCGGGTAATACAGGAAGAAAAAGCAACTTGGCCTCTGGATTTTCCATCTACCACAGAAGCAAAACAGCTGGAAGATTTTTTTTTCTTGGTAAGTTTTAAAGTTATTCTTACTTGCAAGACTAATTTTGGGCTATTTGCAAATTCTACATACATCTATCATCCACATACAATGGTGAATAGACAAATCTCAGTCTGAGAAAAGTTTGACAACTAAACTATAAAACTCACTTTTGTGGCATTTGGTAGACTTTGGAAACTTGGAAAGAATTAAAAAGGACTTTGCAATAGAGCAGAAACCAACTCATTCCAGTTGTAAGGGTGAACAAGTTTCAGTTAATAACTGTAAATCTTCTACAGATTTTGTTATATACAGTTACAGAAAATTAAAACTACCAGATTCTTTGCTAAGCATGTAATTTGAGTATTGTGAACATAGTAATGTGAAATTCTGATCCTACCAAAAAGCAAAAGCCAAAAATCCTATCGATTTCAGGGTTAGCTGGATCTCACCCAATGCCAGAGCATAGACCTAGCATTACCAGAACTAGAAAATGGATACCTCAATAAAACCACTGTAAAAAATCCCAAGTAAATCAAGGCACATCTGTAACTAGCAATCACTGTAGGACGTTTCAACTAAACTTTTATTTATGGTACTTCTGAGCAATAGAAATAGCCCGAGTTGTACAACCAACCAAGCAACCAGAGTCATACACTGATTCAGAATATAATCAAGTTTGTAGCACAAGCAATGGTGCAGCTGGAAATACAAAGACACTGCTGCAACAGGCACTAATCCCTTCCTTTAACAATTTGTGGAACGATGAGGAAGTTAATTGTACCTCAACTGAGCAGCAGTTTGTTTCTAAATAAAGATTCATTTAATAAATATGAAATACAACATACAAGGCAACACTATATTAAGTGGAAAATAGAGGGTTTTGTTACAGTTCTTGGGAGGGAGGGAGGAAGGGGGAAGGATGCAGTTGCAAGTCAAAGATTAAAACAAGAAAACTGTTTACAAACAGAAGATGAAAGTACAGACAAAAACAAAACCAAAAAAGAACTGCTAATACATAACCATCTACTTTTTGCCTTTCTTCATGCTGACCTGGAAATTAAAATACAGTAAGCAATCCAGAACAATGGAAAAGAATTCAAGTTAAGGATTTGTATGAACAGACTCAGAAATGTCTGCCACATTAAGAGAGAATGAAAGGGGCGATGCTAAAAGAAGAGACAGTGTTACAGAAAGCAAACTTAATTAAGGTTTAATAGCTATGGGAGGAAAAAAGTCTGAAGCAGTCTTGACAAACAAGAAAGATGGATACTTTCCAAGTTCTTGAGCCCTTTTTCTTACTATCCTTTTGTGCTTCTTTACATATTAAAGAGAACAATCTAAACAACAACAAACAACTCCATCTGAAGCCTGCATTGTGTGCTTGGACACCAGGCTCCATTCATTTATGATTAGCCAAGGTTTTGATTTACACTGCTTAGAACAATTCCTAAATCTTTCACAAATGAAAACAGCTGAGTCAATAATTTGAAAGCAATAAACTGGCTATGTGCAAGGTTTTCACTCTTTTTTTGCTGTCTTCCAACTTTATAGAGTTCAAATCTTGAAATGCTTATTTTAAACAAATAATGGACTACTAATGCTGGTACCACAAGAATAATCTAATGTATAATGGAAAAATATGCCATTTAAAATTTTAAAGGAATTCACTTCAAAGAGTGAAAATTCTGAATCTTTAAACTTCTGTCAGTATGTTCATAGCTTTATTAGGTTTTCATTATTGTTTTAACATGCCCTATTAGTCTGGTCCTTAAAATTTATACACCAGTGAATGAAATCAAACTTCTACAGCAAACACTGCAAGATGCTTCATGTCTTCAGTATCTGTTTTACAGAGAATTCTGGAGCACTTAAATAACATATTTCCAAATGCAAAATACACCACTCCACTGTACCTGCCTGTTAAAATGGTGCAAACATGCACAATGGCTCTAAACAAATGTAAAGGAACCCTCCCAAAAACCCCAAAACACCCTCCACTAAGAAAATCTGGAAATGTTATATTTTGCTGTTCATTCAGAATATCTAGTGTGACAAGATTTATAAATCTCTTCTGCAGTGAACTTCTAAGATTTTATCATTTTTAGAAGTGACACCTTTTCAATGTCTACTTCAAAAACCCCTGAAGATTTTTAGATTGCCTTTTCTAAAAGGCATCAGATTCCCCTTAATCTCCGTGAAGCAGAATTCTGTGACTCAATACATCACGTATCTGACTAACAAAAACCAAGAACGTATTATTCCTGGATCCCAGTCAATACAAGTGAAAGCAATCCTGTTATTTCAGCAAAGGCATAGTGACTTACCAGAAAAGCACTTGTTTTTATAGGGGAAGGTAACTTACAGAAGTACACAGATACATCAAAAATCCATGTGAACATTTCTCCAATAAGAAGAGAGTTTTCCTCACAGCAGTATTACTTCTAATATTATGGATGCAGTTAGAAGCTAAAAAAACCCCACAAAAATCCCCACTTATTCTGAGATAGGAGAACATTGATGGTTTTATTGATTTTAGCTGCTCAGACAAAGCTTAACAGAAAACGAAGGATGCATAACATCAATAGCAGAGCTTTCAGATTAACTGGTATCATGCTCAGAGGATCTTTATTCTCAGTATTACCATTTACTTTCTCAAAAAAACCTGTTTCTCTTCCTGTTTTACATGTTTATAAACAGAGGATTTTTTAAGAAAGGGCACCATTGCTATTTATCATTTAACCATATTCTTTTAATAAACATTCTGAATAAGGATTTGTACTGATATTGCACTTTCCATACAAAAGGAATCTTATATTCTCATTTACCTGCAACACTTCCCTTACATTCAGTCGGAACAACCTACACTGCCCAGGGAGAAGCAGTCTTCATCAGCTCTGAAAGAACAGATTCTAATTCGTGTTGTGGGCCTCCAAATTCTACATCCT
>NW_010315467.1:13801-70372 GCF_000700745.2 Antrostomus carolinensis
CAAAGAACAAATAGTTTGCTGTGTAGAAAGTTAAAAATCCACACTGCCCCATCCCTGCAACTAATATTTGTAAGTGATACAGTATTTTGGGGGTACCACACACAGCCCATGTTACAGTAGTCTCTCAGTGGAAGTTAAAAATACTAGTTACTGGTTTATTTTGCTCTTTTAAATTTGAATTCTGTTCCTTTAAAGACTTCTAAATGTAATAAATCAAAGACTAATTTTGGAAACAAGTTGGGTTTTTTGGGGGTGTTGTTTGGTTTGGTTTTTTTTTTTTTTCTTTTGGCACGGGGACTGGCCTGGAAAAAGAAAGAAACCAGAAGAAAAGGAATGGCATTAAATGTAAAATGGTATTGAAGTCCTATCCACAGCTGAGTATTTCTGACAAGATGATGATGTAGTTTGTGTTGCTATGAATAATTGCCCATTTTCTCCCGCTGAAGCAATAAAACATCAGCATGCCAGAACATACGTAATGCCACTTCTACAGAAATCTGAGACCCAAAACTGGGTGACACAGAAACACGGCAGATCCAAGTGAAGCAACAGTCTATTCTAATTTAAAACACAGGACAGTTCATAAAGAGTTAAATAACATATTTTAAAGCAATGCTATCCGTAATCACGATCTCCCTCACTTACTTCCCAAGGTCTGCATTCAGCTATTGCAGCAGCCCCGCTCACTACAAGCAACTCCAGACTTGCAGGAAGGGTTTGAGACAGCGGTTCTGTCTCAATGGAACCCTCAGCCTCAGCTGCTTTATCTCGTAACAGTGGTGACACTACCTAAACATTGAAACCTGGGAATCTGTGACCTAATGCATCTGATTAAAAAACCCTAAAACTTTTTCCCAACTCTAATATTTGTCATCTTTAGATCTTATATATTAGGCTATCATTCTGTGATATTTTGGATAAACAGTTTCTATTTTTTTAAGCTGCTTGCCCAGAACGTCAGGAAATTTCTGAAACAGTATTTTCATTTCCTTCTAAGCTGCTTAAAACTCCAGGTAAATACCTTACTCAGAACCTATTCTTGTATAACAAGTTAGGCATTAAGCTGCTCAAACACGCCAAGCAACATCATAAGATGTTTAATTTTTTCAACATCAGAATTTCCATGGAAGCATGTATGTCCCTACCAGGTAGATTCTCAGAAGGAACTAATCCCTGCTTAACTGAATGTCTCAGTTTAATATCAGATATTAAAATTATTTCAAAGTTCTAGGGCATAATTTTGTGCAGCTGTTGCATTTGGTTATGCTATATTAGACCATTTAATTCATTTTATGGTCTGACAGCACACACAGAGACACAGAACTTCTACCTAACACCTAAGCATAAATGTTCAAAATGAACACATAAAACATTAAAAGAAATGCAGAACACAGACTGCAGCAGCATACTTGGTCAGAAAGTGGGCTGCACTGAAAATGTTTCGTTTTGAAAGATTCATTTAAGTTTTAATGTATTTCAGGGGAAAAATGTGCTGCTGTGGGGAAAACCCCCAGCCATTCATTATTTAAGTAACTGTACAGGGCCCTTAAAAACTACCAAGAACTAAAGTGGTATTCACCTTTTTGGGCTATGAAGTAGTTATTATATACTGTGAAAACAGTAAAATACTGGACTTGTACTAAGGCTTCATCCTTAACCATATGCCATCAAGTCACTTTCCCTGCATCTGCAAACACTGAATGTAAAAGTACTGAAAAATAATTTAGGACATGTGAAGAGGTTTCAAACTTCAGACAATTAGTTCAGCTCATCCTTGTCAAGTTAGAAACCACACTCAGGCCTGTTTCCCATGTGTTTACCATGATTCATGTGAAAATTTAACCTAATGAACTTCCAACTCTGAGCACTGTTCAAGTGATTAATATTTTAAATGTCTGAAATTACCAAAGAAAAATACACAATTAGTTCTGGAGAAAAGTGATACTTTTTAAAAAAAAAATAAACAAAGAGAAGTTACACATTCAGCAGAGAAATATTAACAAAACTTTTAACCAAGCTGTTTTTGGAAAAAAAAATATTTACTAGTAGACATCAAGATACTTACTACTACATACTAACAGTGAAACATACAGAAAAAAGGTTTTAAATATAAACATTCTCAAACTTGTGTGTATTCCCTCCATTTATGTAGGGTAAGAAATGATTTTCAGTATTTGTTACAAGTGTTTTCTTCCCCTCTCAGAAGCAGGGCTTGCGATACAACTGTCAGCCAAACAAAAAGTTATTTTTTAGGCAGCAGTGGAACCTTTGATCAAGATTCCTAGATATAATTCCTGACTGCATGTACAGCATGGTTTGAAGGTTGTAACCACTGCTCTTACTGAAGCCAAAAAATAGAGACTTGATAGGTTTACTCTGAGGTTGAGCAGACATCATTTGCAGCAATAACACTAAAGCCAGCAACAGAACCGGGAGAAGTAACCAGACACAGAAGTCACCTTATCATTTGGATATGTGAACGTAAAGGGAGCAGCACTGGTCTGCTTCTCCTTCAGGGTGACCGTTTCAGGATTGCCAAATGCACTTAAACTTGAACTTGGCAGGAACAGCATGAAAATTATTACCTTTCTCCAGTTTTACTTTATTTCTCTTCATAACTATACAAAGGCCACTGTACAAGGCCCTGTACAACTACTAATGTAAGTCTGGAAAGGAAAGCCAGATCAACAGCTGAGACAAGAAGGAATAGTGATCTGCTTGACAACACAAATAAAACATGAAAAAATTAGGGGTTTTCCCCTGATTTAAGAGCTACCTTTGTTTGTTATCTAAAATATTTTAAAAATAAAGTTAAAAACCCCAGGGGTCTCTAAAAACATTCTTAAAAGAAATATATTATTTTCTTTAAAAGGTGAATGAAACAGTTAACTATGGTATTTATACTGACAACACACCTGATACTTCAGTGTTATTTGGATAAAAATGTTCTCAAAGGTACAAAAATAGTGTGAAAACAATTTTAAATGCTCATCTCAAAGGGCAACTAAGTATGGTCACAAATGTAGAGCAAAGAGCATTACAGGCTTTCCTTACAAATTTAAAGTTACTTGAATAAGTAATTTTAAATGTTACAGACAATTATGCTAAACTAATCTCCTGCTTAACACTAATGTCCAAAAATAGTGTTTGATATGTCTGCATTTTTCAAGTCTACTATACCTGTCTATATATGAATAGGTATGTACATAGTATTTAACAAATATACATCTATATACACACATATAAAGCTAAAATAGGACCAGAAAGGCTTTATAAAATCCAAATTCTAAAATTTATATAAATATTTTTGAAAATACTATTAGCCATCACTCTGTCTCCCTCCTTCCCTTCCATGCAGGTATTCTGCAAGCACTCTGTGTGTTCTCTAACCTTGTGCATTTAATTGCAGTAAGAATAGATCTAAGTAGTCAAATTTATCATGAAAGTGTAATACATGATCTAAGCAGGACATTGTTTCCTAAAGTTTATAGACTGCAACTTCTTTACTAAATCCAAACCCTAAATTTTAGGGTTTGCTGCTCAAAATAGAAAGCTATTCTTTTGAAGTTGATCTAATTCCAAGAACCAGGTCCCAAAGACTCGTCTACACACACATAAGCATGGCAAACCCACCAAATAGGTAGTTGAAGCAGTACAGGAGGCTTAGATACGGCTCTAATATAATTATTTTACCTTTTATCTGTTCAATAGTCTCATCTGACAGCCATCATACCTGCTTCAGGATGAAGATATTTAAATGGACTTTGGGTGTACTGCTGTGCCTGCTGTTGTCTATTGGGTGCTGTACAGAGCAATCGCCACCTAACAAACCGTCCCAACGGAGACACCCTCATTCAGCAGACGGAGGAGAGGAAGGGAAGAAGTGTGGTTACACATTCTTGGTCCCAGAACAAAAAATCACAGGGCCAATTTGTGTGAATACCAATGGACCGGGTACTGGTAACAGAAAAGACGAGGTGACAAGAATGGACATCGAGAACTTGAAGGATGTCCTGTCCAAGCAAAAGCGGGAGATTGACATTTTGCAGCTGGTCGTGGATGTGGATGGAAACATTGTGAATGAAGTAAAATTACTGAGGAAAGAAAGTCGTAACATGAACTCTCGGGTCACCCAACTCTACATGCAACTCTTGCATGAGATAATCCGAAAGCGGGATAACTCGCTTGAGCTTTCCCAACTGGAAAACAAAGTCCTTAATGTTACAACAGAAATGTTGAAGATGGCTACAAAATACAAGGAGCTTGAAGTAAAATACGCAGCACTAACGGATCTTGTAAACAATCAGTCTGTGACTATCTCAATGCTGGAAGAGCAGTGCTTGAGAATCTTCTCGCGACAGGACACCCACGGGTCTCCACCTCTTGTACAAGTCGTGCCACAGCACATCCCCAACAGCCAGCCATACACTCCCATTCTTCTGGGAGGTAACGAGATCCAGCGAGACCCGGGTTACCCTAGAGACAGAGATGTAAGGCCACCACCTGATCCAGCTACTTCTCCTACAAAGAGTCCTTTCAGAGTACCACCATTGGCTTTAATTAATGAGGGTGAGTTACCTACCACTGTTTATCTAACCTGAGATTTCTCTATTTCAGAGGGAAACTGTCCTGGCTATAGAAACAGGACAAAGAATTTAAAGCACCCAGAACAGCTAGCCCTTGCTCCTCACTCTGATTTTCTCCACCCTGCTCCCTCACAGCCCCGCAAAGCTTTAGTTTGCCAAAGAGTCTCATTCTTAAGCTACAGCTGCGTAAGATTAACTTGTTTAAATAGTTGATACTCAGAAATTCAATCTGAAGAATTGAGTCACAAGGTATTGGGGTTTCTGTCTCCAGCTGGGTTTGAGTTATGGGAATGAAAATTCAATATTAGCATATGCTTTCTAGTATTTAGCCCTGTTTCTTTGAAGATGCCTACTAGTAGGTATCTTCATATTACAGTAATGATAATGATAAATGAGAGAAGCTAATTCATCCTAAATAAACAAAGTAATTTTAAGTAGTTGCCCTCTATACTTGCACATACACATTTGCCAGAAGTTAATCCTGCTAGAAGAATTTCACTCCTATTCTGAGATGCTTTAAAATGAACATCTAAATCCACCAACACAGTTGTGCAATAAGTCTCTAAGTGATTAGCTGAACTATTCAAGAGAGTAAGAGAAGTTTGAAAGGATAATTGAATCAAGGCTGGATCCAATCAGATGCACTCGGCTTTGAAATTTCAAATGAGTAACTACATTCCCAGTAACGTGATGTCAGTAGGAGACGGCAAGTTAAACTCATACCATAAATATTATGAAAATACATTCAGGAGACTGTATCACATCGTCATGTGTTACATTCTTCATGTCATTAGATAAATTCATTTATCACTAGAAACAAAACTGTTCTATCATGATTCTCACTTCACTAAAATTTTGACAGAACTGAGATTACAAAAAAAAAAAAAAAAAAAGGATTCAGAAAAACAAGTTTTTCTCAGACATCCATTCAAGCGCTTGCTCTTGCCTTCTGTTAACTTGCAAAGCAAAAGGGTTTGGTTTGGGTTTTTTTTTTATGTGTTTGGGTTGCTGGGTTGTTTTTTTTTTTGCTTTCAAATTGTCTTTAGTCACAGTTGGAAGTTCAACTGGGTTCCTAAGATGAAGACAAATATTTATTTGTGACTGTTCTACAGCATTACAGACATCTAGCTGCTGATGTTGAGAACAACTATTTTTATTCAGGGTCTGCAAAAAATTCAGGCCCAAGCCCAAGTAAAATGCCAGATGTCCCGAGAATTTAAATCACACATTATGACACAAAGGAAAAAGCTAATATAAAAGCATGACATTAATGTCTGGTCAGACAGAAGAAGTATAATTCTAAAAAACAGCGACTTCCTGTTTCCCAGAAACCCCATGCTTCAAGGTTTTGTTATAAATGCATCTTTTTCTCTCTCAATATATGCCTGCTATACATACAAAAATGAAGCAACATCAGGAAATATTTTCTTCTAAATTGTCTACCATGGTTTTCACTAACCCACTTACTCCTAAGTTCGGAGTTTGAATCCATTTTTGCAAGGGAACACAATGAAATCTTAGGAAATTTATTCAACTTCCTTTATTTAGTACTAGATTCTTGAATTTGAAGTTTAAGTGTTTCTTGCAGGGCCTTGGGAAAATGAGGGTTGAGAATTGCTACAGCTGGTAGAGCATCAATCATCAAAACTAAAAATTCTAAATTGCAACACAATGCCCAGTTTTTATCTCTGATTTTTTAAATTAAGGTAAGCATATTGAATGGTGCATAGAACCAAAGTTGTTTGTGTTACAGAAAAATGAACTTTGCAGTTAAAAGATGATGACTATTTATAATGTATAAAGATGTCAGAAATAAAAACCAAGCAGTCCTATTTAGAAATGGGCCCATCAAAGACTTGGTTATGACGGAATAAAGAACTGGACAAACAAGTAGGAGCTTTCTCTCACTGCACCTGAAGAACCTGCACTGAACAGATACTTGCACACAGCACAAGTCTGTGGAAGGATCAATGTGCATCTTAATATTGTGGGTGGAGAGTAAAATTCAAAATATACTGGGAACAGAAGGATGAGATCTTATTTTCCGAAGAGTATTTTTGTTAATTTGCATAAAAATTCTTCTAAATTGAGGAAGAATAATGTTCATGTGAATTTTCACAGTTATCTTAATCCTTGGAGTAACAACCAGTGTCCCCAAATTTTACTGCGACTATGTTGAAAAAAGTAGCTTCAAGTAGAAAGTACTTGAAAATTATACATACAACCCACTCTGCTGCTAATACCTCTCAATAAACTTTTTTTTTTTTTTAAACATATGACCAATTTTATTTTGGAATTTTCCTCTACTATTGCCCAAAAAATCCTCAATATTAAGCTTACAGAAGCACAGCTTCTATATCATCCGCTCAAGATAAAATTTGCCATCTTAAGAGGATTCAGCCACCATTTTATTAAGCTTCCAACTTAAAATATTTCATCACTTTCTTTCTCTACATTTAATTTACAATAGAATACGATCTCTACTAAATGATGCATCTAAAACATAAATTTAGAAGTTAAATATTTAACAGATCATCTTCTCAGAGTACTTCTAATTTATAACTAATTGCCCCAGCAACTTAGTGTACACAGACTGTTACAAAAGACTAGATACGCATCAGATACTTAATTCCTTTCGTAGATAATAAGATTTTAGACAGAATTGTGCTTTTTTCATTAGCCAGAGCCTCCACTCACACCAGCACTGTGGAGAATCTTACACTGTTTCACAAATCTCAGCATTTCCACTGAACAAGAAATGTTATCAGCTCTTATACAGTGAACATAAAATAACTGCATGTAATGAATGTACTTCTCAAAAAAGATTCAAGGCTATATAGCAAAAATTATGAGATTTGTTGGATTTCCTTACACTAAGAGTAGAAGTCTGTTACCTCTATATTAACTTATGATAAGCACATAGGCAAATCTGAGCATCAAAGAGCAGACAAGTTGCATCCTGTGAGCTTAATGTCAGCTGAATTTCAGAAATGATCACAGTGTATTATACAAACAGACTAGTACAAGCTACTTAAGAGCTCCTTAAAATCACTCCAAACACCTGCTTGGGTCTCTCATGGAAAAATGAGTGCTCAGTTCCTCCTCCAGTAGACACAATGTGAACTAATACACAGCAGATCTAATTGAGCTATTCTTAATATTCAATTAACACTACAAAAAATACTACTTCTGTTTACACTTTTTCTAATGCAGTAATTGCTTTACAACAATACTTCTAGAACAACCTCCCTGTTCAGCTGTACACTGCCCTAGTTTACTTTCAACAGTTCAAGAAAAGGGAACGAGATCCAACCTAGCCCAGAAAATTATCTATCCACCGGACAAACTCCACAATGTGCACAATCTATGTGGAAATTTTAATTATGAATGGGAGAAAAAGCTCTCACATACCAAAGCTACAGTATTTCTTTCCTAAGCTACTACTGCATGGACTGCAAGAACAACCAGAACATCCTCAAACACTGACAGCTCAGTGTGCAGCAGTACTCACAACAATGGCTCAATGTCTGCAGCATTCTTGGTAGCACTGTCACAGCCAGAAGCTCTAAGTAGTCACCTTCATCAGATACACAAGCTTTTTGCACTCTAATTAATGTGAAATGCTGTATGGATTTCTTGCTAATTACACACTTATCCAATTGGCAACTGCTAGTTTAAAATCTAAAAGAAGAGCAACTTTCAATCTGCTTTTGTCATGCAACCTCAGTCTGCAGTGAAGGTCACTTTCACTCAAACCTCTACTTCTGATTAAAAGATAACCTCAACAATGGTCTTTTATGTTTCTTTGCACAATACCTTCTTCTGTGACTGATGAGTCTCTGAACTTCCAAGTAGATGCGAGAAAATAAGCCTTCTAAAGTGAGAGGAAAGCTGTAGGTAATTAATTTTCAGATTTACTGAGCATGAGTTTTCAAATACATTTAGGGCATCCACCACTAACTAGTCACCAGAACACATCCTGCTTTTCATTAGTAAATAACCAGTTTCTCTTTAAATCAACAGAAGTAACGATACATTAACATAAATCCTCTTCCAAAAAGTAGAAAACAGTATTACCAAAAATAAAGGCAAATTAGGCAAAGTTTTCAGAGATATGTAACCTGCATGCTCCTTACAGAATAACCAGACACTCTTCTGTAAGTAGTATTTGTGAAACCACTATTCACATGATCCACAACGTGATGTAGAGCTTTCAAGTGGCACTGGTCAGCAGCAACAGCATTTTTGTAGAATCATAGCCCTGAAAAGAAGTATGTGAGCTCTTTTATCTGCTCAAAAGTCCTTCTCCACTGTTTGCATATTTTCTTCATCAGCATCCATCTACACATGTCACACCAGAATGACACACGAAACAGATTCCTATCCACAGTTAAAAGGCTGATCCTAGAACCTGGTAAGTACATAAAGGCAAAGGAGTTATGCAGTGTAAGAATACTCTCACTAAAGTCCACGTCTGTAGATCCAGCAGTAAATGTTTCTTACAGTAGCTCTCAAACTGTTTATGTATTCAGATGTGTGTGGGGGTTGTTTGGGTGCTTGGTTTTGTTTTATTTTAAGCTTCCACCAGTTTCAAATGGGTGCACTAGGACAATGAAATAAACTGATGTCTGCCTTTTGTAAAAGTGGTACAGGAGAAAAAAAGTTCATGAAAATCATAATGCACTTCTTGAATATCAAGAGTCAGAGTACAGATCTTTTGACACAGCAGACAACGTTAAAAACTGTGTGTCAGTATCCAAAGTCTATTATCTGTTAGCAAAATGAAGTTTTTGTTTAAAAATATATACGCAACTAATCTAAGACAGTAATTTTTTACACTGTTTTCCATGGTAGTTTTACCTTAATTGAATTACTGACTTTCCATCACCATTACAAACTATTCTCGAACAATGTGCACTGCATAGCCAAGCCTGAATGCTTAGAGTATGACTTTTCCAAAAGGTCCATTCAAAGACTGCCAACAAGCCAAGGAAGCTGGGCATTCCAACAGCGGGATTTATATGATCAAACCTGAGAACAGCAATGAGCCGATGCAGCTATGGTGTGAGAACAGCCTGGACCCTGGAGGATGGGCAGTTATTCAGAAGAGGACAGATGGGTCTGTCAACTTTTTCAGGAACTGGGACAGTTACAAGGTAAGTGCTGGAAGGCAGAAAATCAGCTGCTTCATTTCAGCGTGGCAGTGACGTTATCTATCGCAATCAAGATGGTGTGAACATTTCCAGTGCAATTCTTATTGCAAACGTGTGTACTGAAGGATCAACGCTGAGGAGTTGGGAATAGCTGCTTATTTAATCAGTGAAATTAATTTTACAAATAAAAATAATTGAAAAGAATGGTCATCACATATTTCAGTGGGAATGTCCCATTCCACTCAGTGCATTACTTAACTTTGTGTGAACTAATTTATTGTCTGAAATAGCCTGCATTCATATCTCACAATGCAGTGAGGAGACATGTTATTCTAGAGAGTGACTGAGAAGTCATTTATTACAAACACCTCACTAAACAGATTATTTCTATTAACACACTGAAAACTACAGCTAGTACTTGAAAAGCTTAATTGTCTCCCTTCTGAATAAGCAAATCTCAGCCAGTGGAATTATTCATTTAAGCACGTTAATAGATCTGCAGGATCAGGGACTCAAAAGCATTCCTAATAATGAATTAAAGGAAATAATTTCTACCTTTAAAATTAGGTTAGAAATCTGTAGATGTAGGGCTGGTGAAGGGAAACACATTCTTGTGTGTTGCTGTGATATTATGCACTAGCAGCCATAATATATAGGATGACAAATGCATGCTGCTTTGAATTACACGTTAGACAGGAAATTTGAAAATCTATTTGGTTGGGTTTTTAAAATAATAATACTGTGCTGATTTCATAAACATAGGACATGGTTTTTCCCTATGATGCTGTGCACACTTTAAATGGATCTATGATTGCCACGTGTTGTATCTGGAAAGAACTGAGCCACATTTAACTCAATCAATAATCTAAAAATAGTATCATACACACAGAGAAAATTACAAAAGATTACTATGAGGATTTTCACTATTTGCATTCTTGGAATTTAATCATTCAAATGTCAACCATCCCTTAGTAACTGTTGTGGGTGGTTGGGTTTTTGTTTGGGTTTTCTGGTTTTGTGGCTTTCCGGTTTTTGTTTGTTGTTTCGGGGTTTTTTTTAAATATAAGGTAGCTCCAAAGTGTCTTATATAGTAACCATAAAAATTTTGCACATAATGCAAAGAAAATAAAGAGGATTTAAATGGTGTTTAATAATGGCTCAATCTTGGGCAAGACTTTACTCCCAAGAGCAATTAAAAGGACCATTAAATCAGTGGCTGAAGATGGTATTCTTACTACCTAACCTCAGGTAACTGAAGGTGCACCTCTGTGACTGGCTTGCACCACTGACAGAGATGTCTCCCATGCCCACTTTCCTCCTTCTTTCCCAGTCCCTGTGTGGCTGCACAGTTACAACGCTGATGCAAGGGAAGCATTGAAAATGTGGCCATGAGCCAGGAGAAAAGCACCGCTACCATTTTTGGCAGCAGCCTGATGCTAGATCAACTTAAGCCACTTGTGAAACTGCAGCTTGAGTCAGGAGCCTACACTGTTTATCTACTGGAGAGAGACTTCCCCAGAAAGTGATTCAAAGCAGGAAATCAACTGTAGGTCCCATATAATCAATCACCTGAGGAGAATAGAAAGCCTTCAGAAACTAGGAAGTATAGCAGAAAGCTCTGGGTGATGTACCTACCTTAGCTGCAACACTAAATACAAACAACACTGGTTTACTCAGTGACAGGAGGCAGCAGACATGAAATATCATTTCAGAGCTACTGTACTGGTAGTCTGTGATTTGAAAGGAAAGACATCTTTATATTTAATTTCTAATAAATTTAGTAAAGAGCATAGATGAGTTATGTGATTAAAGTTACAGTACAAAACCAACACTAGTTGCATTAAAAAGGCAATAAGTTATTTACCTTGAACACTGAGATTGGTCCATAAATACATTTTCCAACCTGGAAATACACCCCCTTAATTTCATTATTCATACATTCTTAAAGATCCCCTTAGCTTTGTGAAGAAATATATTGTTTCAGTTGCCCTATTCTCTCTCCTTTTATCTTAAAAAGGATGTTACAGAAAACAGCTAGCTTTGCCACCTTTACTATTCTGGTAGTGCCTCATGCAACTAAACACTTCAACTGAGTAAATGTCCAAGTGCAGCAAAGTAAAACATTTAAATGCATGGGTTGAGCAGTCATTCAGAAGCTTAAAGGCTTTCAGTACCCAAGTTCCACTGGTTTATAATACTCCTGCTGATGAGTATTTTGACAAACACAAAAAACTACGCTAACATCACCTTCTGATTCTCTTTTGTACAGAAAGGATTTGGAAATATCGATGGAGAGTACTGGCTGGGACTAGAAAATATTTACATGCTTACCAATCAGGATAATTACAGACTATTGATTGAGTTAGAGGACTGGAGCAATAAGAAAGTCTATGCGGAATACAGCAGTTTCCGCCTGGAGCCCGAAAGTGAATTCTACAGGCTACGCTTAGGAACGTACCAAGGAAACGCAGGCGATTCCATGATATGGCATAACGGAAAGCAGTTCACAACACTGGACAGAGACAGGGACATGTATTCAGGTAAGGAAACCAGTATGTACGTGAGAAGTGATTCCATTAGTGACACCAGCCTTAAAAAAAAAAAGTACCAAAAAGGGACCTAAGTTCTGATAAAACAACTCTATTGAAAGATGCTTCAAATTGATAATGATCAAAATCATGTTGACAGGGCCCCCTTCGAGCCCCTGCACCGTGCAGAAATTCAAATGCTATGACTCTCGTTGCAGGCACACTCCAGCAATCTTTATATTTAGCTCAATTACATCCTCATCACTTGCATGTGAGACTCTGCAGTCAGAATACCTTACAGCAGGTGATCTCTCAGAATAGTGCGGTGGCCACATAACAATAATCACCATGAACAAAAGCCTCTGAGCTGCACTAAAGGAACTGTGCACAGGCTTAGTTCTGTACCTTCACTTGAGAAACAGGCAGATCATTTCTTTCTCCTTACTAAAGGACACTTTTTTGTTCACTTCCACATCTTCCTCTAGCTTTCTCCTTAAAGCCTTAACAGTAAAAGAAAGGTTGGAGAGAGTAATACTCCAACACACAAGATTTTCCCCCCTCCCACCTCTCGATTTTGCTCAATTATCAATAACCATAAAGCTGGACAAATCTTGCGAACTCTTAAACAAGCCTGTAAAACAGTAAATACAGAAGTTACAAACAAATCTTCACGGAACTGTGGCCCCTGGGACTGTACCAACTCACATTGCTTCCACTGAAGTATTTCTAAACAGTACATAATCCGAGTTCCTTGAATGTTAGCTCACGGATGAGAGCTGCTGGTAGTCTGAGAAGAGTTGATCTCCTTACTTTTCAGCTGTCACATTAAATACCGCGTTAATAATCCCCCCTCCAAGCAATGGTTGCTGTTACAACAGAACTTATAATTTAGGTAAAAGCAGCAATTGATATGACCACAACAGGCTATGAAGTACGTCAAAGTTCCCTCTAAAACAAAGCCAAAACATGAAAGTGTTTGCTAATCTAAAACCAAGCCAAAACATGAAAGTGTTTGCTAATCTAAAACCAAGCCAAAACATGAAAGTGTTTGCTAATCTAAAACAAAGCCAAAACATGAAAGTGTTTGCTACTCTCCATTTCTCCTCTTTAACACTGAAGTTCACCTATTTCTCTCTGTTCCACAGGAAACTGTGCTCATTTTCACAAAGGCGGCTGGTGGTACAATGCATGTGCCCACTCCAACCTGAACGGGGTGTGGTACAGAGGAGGCCACTACAGGAGCAAGTATCAGGATGGAATATTTTGGGCTGAGTACCGGGGAGGTTCCTACTCCTTGAAAGCAGTTCAAATGATGATCAGACCTATAGACTGAGGAGGAAAATCCCACAGTGCTCAAGTGATCGTGTATAAACTTCTCAGCGCTTGAGTTCCAGAAAAATAAAATATTACTTTTTAATCATTATTTTGCACAATCTGCCCCTGCAAAAAGCAGGTCTTTTCCTGTCTTTTTTTTCCCCTGTTGTGTTCCCCTCTCCTTTTTTTTTTTATTTTAGAAACATTTTCTACTGTGACAGACAGTGTTTTTTTAAGCACACATTCACAAAAGCAGATGTTTGTGCTTGCAAAGCATATTTATCTTTGTTTAAGTCCAACATACTTCATGTAAACAGTCATAAAAGCTGGTAAAAAATTCCAGATATATGACAAGATATAAGCTTTTTCACTTAAAAAGCTTATGCTTTTTCAGGTTAGCTCAACTCTTTTAACTGTAAATATGTGAAATGACTTTGTCTTGCTTTAATGTGAAAATTGATTAGTTATTTAACAATTTATTTAAAAATGTTGGTATTACTTTCAATGAAAATCTGACTTCACATTACTGTTTAAGATTTACTCCAAGAAGCTACACAAAAAACTGAAGACATTCTAGCTTTGCCAGCAGAGAGAGATTTTTGCAACAAAGAATTATTTCAAAACGAAGCAGCAAATTAAGCATAAAATGTAAAATTTCTTAGTGGTGTAGAGAATTCCTTAAGATCTGCACATCCTACCTTCTGTGAAACACTCAGGCAAAATGTTCCTAACAAAAAGAAAAGAAAAATAATTGTATGGAATTATAGCTGAACTTAAGGCAACCAGATTGCTTAGTCCTTTTTCACTTTCAATCTCCATATTAAAACTTCCTAATTAAAACAATTTTTTTTAAATTTCTTGATACTTTGAAATTAAATGAAAAGTTCTGATATTAAAATGATGACTTGAGACTTGGAGACCCCTTCCCTGCTCCAGTTAGCAGTGATGAGGTCTGAACAAGTGTTCATACATACTAATTTAGAGAAGGACCAAGTCTCTGAATATTAGAAGTTTTCCTCCAGCACAGCTTTCTGCTGACACAGTAAAACAACGATTAGAAATCAGCTTGGAGTGTAATCTCCCTGCCACCCCAAACTTGGACAGGTCTTATGACACACACATTTCCCTTCCCCCACATGTATACAACTTTTGGTACTGTCTATATTAAATTTTCTACCTTCTAGATATCAGATTTCCACTGGAATCAATATATAGTTTAAGAAATTAATTAGAAAATACTTCTCCAACCTTTAACAAAAGCCATACAACATATTGCATCAGAACAAGATACTTCCAAAAATCAGAATCAACAAGGTGTTAGCTTTAGGTAGCTGAGTCTCCAAAACTAAAGCTTTCTTCCTTAATAACTGTACTTAGCCACACAGTTTACCTAATTTAATTTGGTATTTGATATAAAAACTAAATATGCTGTTGTGAACTGTAATCAATGTATCTGTTTGGCACCTCATACATGCCTTCAGGATTTTAAGGAACTTTGCCCTTATTTAACATAAGAAAACCTAATACCTAAAGTAATAATCTAATATTATTATGTTAAATTAGTCATACCAATTGCTATGCAAAACTTCATTTGTAGTTCAGAGAGCAGAAAATAGCATTCTGCTTTCAAAACACATTCTCCAGAGCAGATAAAGCTTCATGGATAATATATGGCTGCAAGGGCTGTAGTGAAATCTTCCATCAGAAATCAAAGCCAACAAGTTTCAACAGTATTTAATTGGGGTTGGCAGGGGGTGGGAGGGGCAGAGAATCAGTCCCAGCATATCCCATTCCCAAATTCCAGTAATTTTAACTGACACAAATGTTTAAGATGATTACAATTCTAACAAAGCCAACAAGTTTCAACAGTATTTAATTGGGGTTGGCAGGGGGTGGGAGGGGCAGAGAATCAGTCCCAGCATATCCCATTCCCAAATTCCAGTAATTTTAACTGACACAAATGTTTAAGATTACAATTCTAAAATTGTTCTTCGTATAAGGAATATTTGTTTGTTACAAATATCATACAGACCTCATTGATTGAGTGTTCTGTAAAATGCTTTTTAATTGCAAATGCTTAAAATTCAGACTATCTGCAGTCTATTCTTTTTTTCCTATGGTAGTTGGATAGAAGAGCAGTTCAGGTAAATTTAAAAGCTGAAAATGCTTTCCAAAACGTTCCTTTAATGAACACTTTTGACAGCTTTAGTTCATTCAACCGATAGATTTCTTGTTTTACCACAAGAATCTCATCTGCTACAAGAACAGTGTTTGTTTATTCATACAGTCAGTGAAAGGTGCACTCTGCAGAAACCCCCAAGTAAATTAGCTTGAACTCAGCCTTTAAATTACATTTTATATATTAGACATCTAAAAAGTGAGTCTCCTCCAATTTAAAGCTGCAGGATTACATTAACTAAATGTTATTACAAAATACACCCAGAAAGCTCAGACGGTACAAATGCTATGCTCTGAAAGAAAAGAATGAATTTTAAGTTGCTGATTTAAGATTACAAGTAGGAAAACCATAGCTTCTCATTTTCAGGTTGGTTCATCATAATTTCATAGAATAATAATAATGGTTAATACCATAATTTACTACTTTGAAATGCTTGTAACTGTCAGTTCTTTGCTTTTGGGTTGAATTTTCTGAGCAGGGTAAAATGACTTTAAAAGTTCACACCTTTTTTAGAAAAGTTTTTCAAAAGAGGCTGTAGCACCCCTCAAGCTTATTGCACTGGACACACGGAAGCAGTCAGTCTGTGAAGGATATAGCTTTCACCATTCCTGTACTATTTGTCCAAATTTAACCAAGCAGACCTTGAAAAAGTTTAACCTGTACTAAACCTGAAAGAGGTTTTTCACCTATATTTCCAAAGTCTATTGCAAGCATTGAATTAGCTGAATATTCATCAGATGAATACTTCAATAACCTGTTTTCAGCTTTCCCATTTCTGGATATAATTCTGGAAAGACAGATAGAAGAAAATATTTCACAAGGTAGTACTGCTTAGTTAAATAAAGATCTTACTTCTTAAGATATGGCTCAATTGTTTCATTGTGCAACCTCAAATTAATCAGAACTCCATGATAACACTCCCTTTGAGAATGGCTTTTACTGAGGTGAAACACAACATCAGGTATACAGCTCCCATTTGCTCTGGCTACTTTAGTTGGCTGGGTGATGCAACAGTGATGACAGATCCATGTAATGAGGACCTAATGCCAAACATTCTTATTGGTGTTGCACAGCTCTTTTAGCACTTACATTTAAGTTAGTGAGTCCACACTGTCGATGTGCTGCTCTCACCTGCATTTCTAGAACTCTGGAACCGCATCACACTTATTGCTGCAAGGAACTGAAAAATATTTCTATTTTTTCCCCTCTACTTAAATGGAGAAGGACATCTTGTCCACAGTAAACAAGCTGTGATAATAAGAAAACAATCTGTACTTCTGTGACTCTACTCCCATTGCAAAGATTACACAAAAAAAAAAATTTAAGCTTTATCTTATAATGCTAAGACAGTCATTAAAAAAACTCCATACCCACATTTGATATTTGGTTGCATAAGGGTAAACCTAATAACCTCTGAAGGGTAAAACATTCATCCTTGAAATTGCAGCTGAAATTCCCTTGCATGCTCACTTTCCCTGTGACCTTCCAAACAGGGTCCTTCACGAGCAGTGCCAGTATTCCTCCAGAGGGGATGTGCAATGGCAAATGTGAGCGTGTGGCAGACTTGATTCTCTGCGCTCTTCCAAAGAGCATTTTAGGGGAGGACAGCACCTGCAGGATCTCTGCACCAACAGTGTCGAGAGCCCCACCACCTTCCTCTGTGAGAGGAAGTGGACTTTATGATGAATCTCAGGATCACAATTTCAAACAGCAGACTTTTAGGTAGACTTTTCTACACGTTTTAAACCAGGAGTAGCATTACTCCCATATATGATTGTATACCAGGAGTAATCACAGTAAAAGATCCTTTCAGGAATTATAAGCTATAGCTGGTAAACTTAAAACAGTCAGTAAAACAAGCAGCTCAAGTTACTTCTGTCCCATATGACTCTTACATTAGTAAAAATGCCTTGGGAAGGAAATTTTAGAAATACTACTCCTGCAAATCTACTCAGGTTTTACTGGAGATTAAAGCTTTGATCAAATGAGAAAAATTGGACTCAACAGCCAATCTTTCAAGATAGATCCAGATTTATCACGACTGTACTTTCAAGGCATTTTTTTTTTCTTTTTGCCACTTACTTGAACCTTACAAAATTAATTTTAGAGGGAGTGCACCAGTGGGCACTTGCTATTACTTTGGAGAATTAAAAAAGGCTAGAGGACGTTCTTCAAGTCATTAGTAAGAACTGATATCATATGAAATCAGGTCACAACATATTCTTTAACTACAGCGGGTCACAGCAAAGAGCATTTCTTTCTTTTTAAGCAGAAAAGAAATACACATTTCACTTCAACAAACTATCAAGTCAAGCCCAAAGCTTATTCTAATGCAAAAGTTAGACAAGAAGTTGCTGATGTACTGAGGATAACATCTGTATCTGAACAAAACTTAAAACAATTTTTTTCCCAATATTTCACTTTTTTAAAAAAAATATACACTTGCACGTAGAAAGGCAATATTTTTCAAGTGTCAGACAAAAGCATCAAAGTATAAAGATTTCCTTCTATGGCAGCAAGTATCAGAAGACCATAATGGCTAAGGTCAGAGTATCATGAGATTTTAAAAATATCTGACAGCAGGTTGGCTTGGCATTTCTATGATCAGCAAGAAAACAATTTGAGTCTGGCTTCGTGTTTCATAAATGTGATAGTTTCACAATAAATCATGGCATATAAGTAAAAAAAACATCTGGAAAGCTAGAAAATGCATTTCAGATCCACATACAGTGTGTATATATGTGTACACATGATGGGAAAGCTACAAAATGACATGTTTAAATCATATTACATTATGCTTGGCTGCTTCTTTGCCCCTTTAATTCAGGCCTAGCTTTAACAGCTATGTCAACAAACAGGGTAGCACAGCATAGTGCATCACACCAGCAATTTTCACACCTGCACTTCAGACAAAATACACTCAGGCTGACTTTTCTTCCATTCTAGGCACAAACAATTACCAACATCTGAATACTTGAAAATACAGGAAATTAACAGCTGTTAGGATCACGTTAGAACTGATGGATGTTTCTGGGTAAGACGTAACAGGGAAGTTAAAAAAAAATAAAAAATGAAGACAGAATGAGGAATTCTACAGGACTACTTGTCATTAAAGTTCTTACTGGTTCTCCACAAAGTATATTTTTTCTATTTACGTATAAAGCCTGTAAAATTCAACTAATTTTGCAAAACCTGAATATATGCATTTTAGAGGCATCATTCTAGATTCTAACATCAGTGATGGTATTGAGACTCTTATCAAGCTATGAAACAACAGAAATATTGTGATGGACACACAGATCACAGCATAGATGATTGTCTATTTATTAATCTTGAAAAAACTAATAGTGCACCTGAGTAAAGGAAGCCTCAAACTTCAGAAATAAAGAGATTACAGTTTAATAAGCCTTAGTGATCACAGGAGGTTATCTTGAATTTAAGGTGTAAGAGCAACTTGTATCTGCAAAAATACCAACTATTTTTTATGGAAAAGGAAAAAACTGAGTAAACATTTCCTTAATTTTATGTGACAACCAACTTCTTACGATGTCAAAGAAAAGCTACATTAAGAAAAGCATACTGATCACTTCAAAAAAACCTGAGACATTAAGTAACATTAGATTAGCTTGGCAATAAAAACAATACATATTAACCACATTTATCTAGTTTTCAGATACACAAGAAAATCATTTACTCATAATTATTCTGTAAAGCTGAGTCAGTCATAACAACCCAATTTCTCTTTTCACCTTAGTATAACTAAATGCAACAATATCTCCAGATTTTAGCATGTTCCAATCCGTAAGATCTACATTTATTTATCTCAGAGGCTGGTGATTTATACCCTCTCATAAATTAAAAGCCATCATTACTATAACAGTCAAGTATTTAGCTCTAAGAATGCTAGCAGGCATAACAGCTTAAGTACTTCTCCAGAAGTCAATCAGTGTATCTATACAACATATGGGAAAATAATTTCCTGGAAAATTGATACTGTATGTAAAACCTGAAGTGTTTGTGAGGTTTAATAGGTATTTTCTTTCTGAAGCTAGTGAAGTTATTTCTTGCAGTATGCAGAGTATCCAGAATCAACTAGTAGTTATAGATTCTTTACTGAAGTACTGAAATAGTGTCATGAATGCTTAAAAGATGGTGTTTAGTTTGTGTAATTACTGGAGAAGTATGTTTGTCAGTAGTATTTCCCACTAGAAATAATTCAGCTTACCTAAATAAGGAATACAAGGAGTCATCTTCAGGCTGCTGATATAGTCTCTAAGCCTTTTGTAATTATCTTCTTTACTCATAACATACTCCAGCTTTTCAAAGGTGGCTTTATCCTTCCGACTCAGTAACTAGAAAAAAATAAAAAGCCGCCAAAACCAGATGAGTGTTAAGTTTGATGATTATGATTTCTCTTTTACCCTTAAAAGCACAGATTTCCATCCCCCAGGCCCCCATTTAAAGTTGTTGGTTTGTTTTCAAATACAACTGCTTCAAAAATACAGCATTTACTCCTTATGGATGAGTACTTGGAGTGTTTACAAAGAAAAGTAGCTGTTTTGGCTGTTAAATGTAAACTATCCTTTTTAAAAATTAGCCAGGTACAAACTTTCATGTCCTGGAGGATCCTTCTGAAATAACCCAAGTTTTCAAAAGACTAATCTAGCTAAAACAGATCACACTTTCACATGCTCGCTACTTCTACAATATTTCAAAACTCTAATTATCCATAACTTAACATTTCTTTGTCAGATATACTGAGAAATTTTATACTAATCTACCACCACAAAACCCAAAATTCCAAAATATGTTCTTATTCCTGAATTGAGAGCTCTGTCAACAAATTATTTTCCAAAGTGTAAAACAATACCACTAAGATCTGATAAATACCTTTATGTGAACTACAATTTTAAAAACAATGAATGCAGATACACACATATGCACGCACTGGAAGGTCTGGAAAAGAGTAAGGATTTAATCCATTTTTCTCCACAGAAGCCATTATGAACTTGCATACAGGCTGGGTATTCTGTTCTGCCAATTAGCAATTTTACCAGCTTTCAGTATTACAGGAATGTCTACTTCAAATACAAAACTTAATAGTCATGGACCTCCTTCATTCCTCCTCCCTCCCCTGCCCCTGCCCTTCCTTTGACAGAATTAACAACAATTAGGCTCTCTTTGTAAGACTGGAAAAGTTATTTTTTTAATTTCTCACTGAACTACTGCTGCAAAGCCACATTAGAGGCTTAATTTCAATTCAAAGCCAGAATGTAAAGAAGGGTATAAGATGTTCCTGCTGAACATCTTGGCAGAAGACTCAGTGTTCTAGTCTCAGTCACTATTTTCCCCTGTAAGATACCTGATAGTGTAAAAATGACAAGGGTCCCATCACTAATTTTTATTTACTTTTATTTTTTACACACATTCCCTTTTCTCTTTCAGTTAAAGATCAACCTATGTCCCTGCTCATGGCAGGGGGGTTGGAACTAGATGATCTTTAAGGTCCCTTCCAACCCAAACCATTCTATGATTCTATGATTCTATGTAAACATGACAGAAGTGAAATGTCCCTTCTGCAAAGCTGTAAATTCATTACTGAAATAATGGTTCTTTTTATTTACATTTTCCATATCCTAGTCTTCATTAGGATAGCTAACACACCAAGAACACTGGCTTGCATAAGAAAGTCACTTTTAAAAGTGAGTTGTTTCCAAAGACCAAGTGATCTTTGACATTCCTGCAATTAATTTACATCTCTAACTTTGGTTCCAATATTCGGATGAAGAGCATCTCATGTTCATTAAAACTGCAGATATCTGCCACTTTCAGGACAGGGAAATAGTAGACAGGCATGACTTCTTTCCAACCACCAGAACATGACATTGAAACCTTTGAAGTTTATCTCCTCAAAGATGGTGCCAATTTAATCAGCCTAGATTAGATTGCTTTTAATAATATTCTAAAATACTCTGCTGCCATTTGGTGTCTGGAAGGCTTTTGCAGTTTTGCAGACTGGAAGGTAAGACAAGAGTAATAGATATAGTAATGGCCTAAATTCACATTTGAATTAAATGAATTGTATTTTCCTCAAAACACACTGATTTGCACAATCTTATTCACGTCTGATATGTCATTTCAGGCTCTTTGAATAATCTCTAAACGAGCTGATCCTGTACGACTTTCCCTTGTGCTCACAATTCAATTTACATTATGTTTCCACTTCCTGCATTAATGTAGAAAAGCAGAGAGAACTTGATAATATTAAAAGTGTTGCTGTGAGGGCAAGTAAGGACCCAGCTGTTATTTCTTCAGTTTTGGAGATGCTTCTTTTTCTAAATAATTTTTATTCCTCTGTCTCTTAAGCTCAAGGATGCAAAGAACAGTAAAGAGATGTACACATGCAGAGACAACAAAAGCTAAGGTTGATAGTGTACAGAAGCAGAGAAGGACTGGGAGCCTTCCAGACTGCTCTTTGCTTTCTAATTACAGTGTGCCGGCACTGAGGACAACCTTTTTGAAATGCAAGAAAGGAGAGATGAGATGTCAGGGTGCCAGCAGACTCAGGCAGGATTCACTCACCTAACTTCAGATGGCTAATGACTATTTGCTTACATTGCCCAAGTCCCAGCTGGTAACCTAGACTTCCCTTACATTAAGTGGACAGACGTAGAATACTCTATTCTGTTCTAAGTATTTTCTTGGAAAGGTTCAAAATTCTTTTAAAGTTTTGAATGGCGAAAAATCACACATGAGAAGCATTTATTATCCTCCAGAGTTCAGAGAGTGTGCAGGCAGTAAGTGAGACAAATATCAGATATTCAGACATATCGTCAGAAGACACGAATTCCATCTTTTTTAGGAACATTAGATTACCAAGAAAGTATTTAATGGCTCCTTTCAACTCTAGATTCCAACCATATAAGGTGACTTCTAACTTTTTTTTGCAGGGAGTGAATATACTTACAACTATTTTCCTGACTTTATAAGCTGGGTTGATATGTGTGGGTTACTACAAACTACGTCAAAAATGGAGAAGAAATCCTTCCTTACTGAAGGTCTTAGAAGGTTACCATATAACTTACTCAAATGACTTGGTGATTCAAATAATGGCTTGGTGTGCCTTTTCACATGTCTTTCTTTGCTTTTAATATATAGAAAGCCAAAGGCTTAGAATTACTTCAAGAATGTATAAACTGAATTTCCAAGAAAAAGACATCTAAATCAGTTTGCAGTGCACACTGCTAGAAGTTATTCTACAACTTGAGTTTGCAAAGGCTTATGTAAGATGATGAAAAGCGTAGACTCAAGCGCTTGAGACTGACAACTGCAGAATTATGGGAGGAGTTACCTGGCATTTCAGAGGCTGGAAGAGGGGTAAACTTTAAAAACTGATACATATTCCAACAGCACACAAACAAACCTCTTAAGCACAAACTAGGATTTCTGGTTGACCAAGTAGGAAAAGAAACTGGGGACTCCCAGTCCTGAATAGCATAGATATGGTAGTATCTAATATAGCTATACTAATACACAGTTATGTTTGACATTTGTTTTGAGTCACGCACAAAAAAAATATCAATTTTACATCACAATTATGTAAAACTGTTGAGGCATCAATTCATTGACATGACAAAAACAGAAAAACAGAAGATCTCCTCAAAATCATTTTGAAGTGTTAACTCCATTAAGATTCCCTTAGAGAGATTGTTGGTATTTTGAAACAATGCCTCACTTAATAGTGCATTTGCAAAACGTGCCCAAAATTCTAGATGAGTATCTTGGCAGGAGTGAATTATATTCAATTTTGGTAACATTTATCAACTGAACAACATTATTATTCAGTTATCAGACAAAGAAACATTTCTTGTAACATGCAAGGATGCGTTCACACATCTACAGTGAAAGTTTTTAGCTCTTTTTAATGATTTATTTATATGGATCCCTCATACAGGAGTATTTCAGTCACCTGATTATTTCTGCCATGCTTGAAAATGTCACAGTTCATCTGTTTATAGAGCTGGACATATACAGGCTGTATGGCTGAATCAAACACAGTGTTTTTGCAGCTCTGAGGTATCAATGAGCAAAACTAATTTCTAATGTTCTTGTGATCAAGGATAAAACTACACAAAAATAATATTAATTCCAGTCAAATAAACATGTTTCCAAAGAACACCATTCTTTTATAACTGTACAAAAGAAGACCAACGAATATACTGTGTAATGTAGTTGTTATAACTATGAAAATATTTCTGAAAACTCTGAGGGAAGTTGCTAGATTTAGTTATCAGTCAGAGAAAATACAAACCTCTTTATGGAAACTGAATCAAGAGTTTCTGGACATCTGCGCTCCACAGCAAAAAAAAATTCCAACAGTATAAACCCCTAAATGATTGAAGTATGACCCACTTTGGCATTCATAATTTTCCAGCAACTAAATACAAAATAGCTTCTGGCCAAATTAGAAGCCTCTGCTTTTAGCACAATCTGCATGGAACTATTTTTCAAAGGAAAAAATTTCTATGCCAGAACGGAAAAAAAAAATTCAACAGGAAGCCATGGACTTAAGAGGCACTAGAAACATTATGTACACGGTACGAGAAGATTAAAAGTATCTGTAATAATTATTGCAACCTTGAGAACAAGCTACAAAATGTTGTATTTTCCTAAGAATAAATTAAAACCTCTCCTCTCCACTGTCCTGCTGCGCACTTACCGCCCACGTTTTAGTCAGCCTGAAGATTGGAGCACTCTGTAGACCTGACACAACTGCCATGAGAGCATGCAGATTATTCAGCTCATACAGTTTCTGAGGACAAAAAAAACCACACATACAATAACAATAAACAACATTCCAAGTGCTGTCAATAATGAATACAGAATAAATAACAATCTAGAAACGAAGAATTTGTGCATGTTCTAAAACTAAGAGTTAGTTACAGTGAACTGCTGTGCGCTCATACCACTTTTATGGCACCTCCTAATTTTTCATTACTGCATCTATACAGTTTTGGATTACACCAGACTAGCTGTTTCATAGTCCAGAGAGAGTCCTTAATAAATAAATAAATAATAAGAAGAAAATCTATATATGCATACCTCTTGGGATATATATTGGAAGTGCCAGAAATTTTCTCATGTTCAAACCCAACAAATTCCTTTCATAGCATTCAAGAGAATTTTCAAACTTAACGTGCCAAAAAGGATAACCCAGTTGTGAATGAGGTAATCGTGGCAGTATTTAATATAGGAAATGCATTTGGCACTGCAGGTTTATGTAGCATCACAGCGCCCAAAATACATGGTTGCAGGATGAAATCAAGCAGGTAAATTTCAAGGAGTCATGTACCTAGAGTACTTCTCAGATTCAAACACAATTTTAGGGGTATGACAACTAAAACTATGAAATCAAAATTGACAACAGAAGGCATCAGGGTAAAAGAATTTTATTTATAACTCTCTACAGAACACTGCCTATAAGTGCTTTTTCATATATATTGGAATTCCCGTCCCCTCCTCCCCATTCCCCCTGGTTCTCCTCTGTCTCCAAAACCATCGGTCTGCCTTGGTCAATTAACTACTGTCACGAAAGCTTAAAAATGATCCAGAAGAAAAAGCTGTTCCTTAAGCTCTTCTGCAACATCAGTTATTCCAATAGCGATGTGCACCCAGAGATCTGAACCACATCCAGGGATTTTTGGTGGAACGCACACGAACTGAGGTTTTAACCCTACCAAAAAGACTCTGATAAAGAGAAATGGATACTCAATCACAGTATTAGAAATCCTGTTTAGCTTGTGTGGAAAATTCACCAAGGTAGGTTAGGATTCCAGCCATATAATATTCCACAATATTATAAAGAACCCTTGCTATTCAAAAAATGGTGGAAGTCTTTTTTCCTCCTGGAAACTCAGCTCACCCAAGTTGATGACCTCCTGATTAAGAGGCCCTTCATGAGACAACAGGACAAAAAAGTTAGACTAATTGGATTCTGACTAAATGCTGAGTATCTGAGGAGACTTCGTATTTTGGCCTTGGTAAGGCCAAAAGCAATACTGCAAGGATGGTTTTCTAGCTAATCGTTTTGGAACAGGGCAAATCATTCTCTATCCACTTAACACACTGCCAGAAAACTAACAGTTTTTTATAGGACAAAGTCCTCACAGGTATTACTCAGAAATGCCACATTAAATGCGTACTGTCAGGTCACCCTAGCAGCAATGTCAGTCTGGGTGCGCAGAACCCTATGGTTATTAAGTTGATATTATTCATGCCAAAACTGGAATAAAAGGTAACAGACCCTTTCCTTCCAATAGTAAGAGCAAACAAACAATTTTTGTTCTGACTGATGCTGTTTGAACTGATTCTACACACAGCATTTTGGCTTAACCAACATTAGAAAACACATCCAATAAATTGTATTATCGGATAAACAATGTTTGAAGTAACACATCTTTATATTTCCTTAGTTTAAGTTATTTTTTTTGTAAACAAAGGCTTCCATTTCAGGACTTTGGTCTGCCACTTTTTCTGACAACTTTGTTACATGCAGAATATTCATGTCAACAGATACAACCACAGCTGAATCAGGTATTAGATAAAAACTTACCCATGTGTATTTTTGAACTGATCAACTTAAGTATAAGAACTTTCATCGCGGTGAACCCCACAACACCCCCCATCCAAATTCTTACCTTTGCAGTTTTAATATAGTGGCTCAAAACCTCAGCTCTTATTTTTAAAGTCTGTGCATGTAGAATCTCTCTAACAACCCAGAAGCTTACCTAAAAAGAATAAAATTTTTGCCTTTTTAAAATACAGAGCTTCAACATTACACTTTTAATATTTTTATTTCATGAGTAATAACATTAAAAGTCTCACAGCATTCAACTTCCATCTATAAAGCTGAATATATGCTAGAAGATGCAAATGCTTATACTATGAAATCCCAACCAATATAATGCAGATACTAATAAAAAACTTTCAAGAAAGTGCTTTGCTCTGTTATTTTGCTCATTCTTAGCCAAGATACCTTCTACCATTACATGGTAAAGCAGTTGCTTAAATCAAATTAATAAATCCAACTTATATTTAGAACTGAATCTTATCTTGTTACTCTCTTCACCTTCCCCATTTCCTACCCAGTAGCCATGCACCCCAATATTTTGTTGGAAAGCACATGTTCTGGTGCCTGCTTTTCTCAGTAAGAGTGTGGGTGGCTAGAACTTGTCTTTGTAAAATCTGTCACATCAGTTAGTGGCATACAAAGACACTGAGATCTGTTTTTCTAATGAGGAAAACCCTTCTGTCACCACCACATCTCAAAAACACCCCAGCAGAATCAGTTATGTACCATCTATGCAAAAAGACTTGTTTTCATGTTATGTTTGAGGGTGAGATCTTACAGACATAAAGCAAAGAGCAATACTCAAAGTTCTCCCAAGAAAATGAAATAATGAAGAAATTTTATTAAGAGAGTCTACAAAATAAAGGAATACAAAAACTAACATTGAATTCTATCCTTTGGTTTTACTTTTCCACAGCTTCAAAGCTGCACTATCCAATGCTCAGATCAATTGAACAGTTTCAACTACAGTTCACTGACATTTCCAAAATCCCAACACCTCAGAATAATAATCATATTGATATCATCTGAACTAAACTGGCACATCAGGTAGGAAGCTTTGGCTATAATCTAAGAGTTTATCATTTGTACTCCTATTGCTGGCTATGCCAATTACCTCCTACCATACAGCACATGCTACCATAACTCATTTGTTAAGTTTTATAGGACTAACTTCACTGCTGTATCAAAACTGCTGTTATATTCAGTATGGTACAGAGGATGGTGGCTGCATGTCATAGTTACATGAATGTTTCATGAAAGCTATACCTCAAAAATGGTTTTGTTAACATGTCTAAATTCTAATCTTTTCTCTCCTCTGCTCCCCTCACACCCTCTGCCCTCATATCCTTTACCACAAAAAAGAATCACAGAAAAACACCTTCATAACTGTAATAAAACAGTAGCAAAGAATTAGCAAATTCTAACAAATGCTGTAGCTTTTACTCACGTATTCCTCAAAAGTTAGGAAAAAAATGAATGATTAGCAAGATACAAGCGTGACTGCCATTCAACACTACTGAGCACTGTGTATGAAGGAATGTATGCTCTCATACATAAATGTCTTTCAGCCTGTCACGCTGATCTGATTTAAGAGTGATGCTAAACTACTTCTTGCAAACTAATACTGCGTATGTATTCAGGTTCCTGCACAAAATTTCAATTAAAAAAATGAAATAGCCCATTTATCTTGTTTCACTTTGTACAGTATGACAGCTCTTTTATATAGACTAGCACAAGAAGATCCACACCTCTAAAATTATTACACTTTCAGTGAAGTTACAGTGATCTGATGAGAACTGGGATGTCAAAACACAACAGCTCTTTGGAACTGGAAAATGGAAGAATTATGAAAAAACCACAAAAACCCCACAAGTATCTTGCAAAACAACCTCTTTCCTTTGGTCTGTTTGTCTAAGGTTGTACTAGCCAGGAAAGAATTAGCCACAGAGCTCAGTTTTCTTTTTCCTTTCTTTCTTTCTTTCTTTTTTTTTTTTTTAAAAAAAAGCAAAGTATAACCAGATAAACTCTGTTACCCTGACAAATATAAAAAATGGTTCTGCGCAAACAGCATTACTATAAAATACATAAAGTATTTGACAGTACTTCAAAATACTGTCAAAAATAGTTAAACCTCAGTTTGATGTTCTGCTGCAGTTACACTGCTTGAGAAAACCTATTTTTCTTTTGACTGATGTATAAGTTTCTAAGAAGATGCTTTCCCTTTGAAGATCAAGGGAATTCAAGTTTTTAACATAGATTTTCGTATCATAAAGAATCAGGTAAGAGACAACACATGTATTGCTATGCCTTAAAATCCCAAATCTCTTCCATCACGAGTTAACAGAGCACCAATGCACCAGGAGACTGACTGTGGTAGGCCAGACTATGAAACACTTCCTCAAAATACAGAGCAACGCTCATTTTCATAAGGCTGAAAAAACAAATAATTTACTATGTTGGCCCTGATTTCTATGGAAGTTCATTAGTATCACAGTGACATAAGCACTGTGCCGCAAAAGTGCTCTTGTTTACTCAAGGAAGTCTGGTTTCCGTCCCAGTCCCAGCCAGACCCAGTATCAACACATCCACGCTCTTGCAGTAAAAACAAACCACAACAAAATGCAAAACTTTCTTCGAAGCTCAGAGCCATCCAGTGCCTTCAGTGACAGAGTAAGCAGCAGATATGGAGAACTAAACACACTTAATCATGTCCACTCTGACCACCTCCACTCTTTGATATGTTTTTACTGGCACTGACATTGGTCCTTGGCTGGTCTTGTCTATTCACTAGTACCTTCAGACAGCATGATCATTTGACAAAACTAGGGGAAATGGGTTTAAGCTGAAAGAGGGGAGGTTTAGATGAGATATTAGGAAGAAGTTCTTCACTGTGAGGGTGGTCAGACACTGCAACAGGTTGCCCAGATAAGCTTTGGCTGCTCCTCCCTGGAAGTGTCCCAGGCCAGGCTGGATGAGGCTTTGAGCAACCTGGTCTAGTGGAAGGTGTCCCTGCTGATGGCAGGGGGGTTGGAACTAGATGATCTTTCAGGTCCCTTCCAACACAAACCATTCTATGATTCTATGATTTAATGTATTCCAAATATCGAGAAATAAACAATTTGAATAAACCCTTTTGTTTTAGTAGGCCGCTTTTTTATTTTACCCAGGTTTGTTCTTCATGTAGATCATGTATACCTGTTCCATACCTGGCTTGTGGTCATTTTGCTTCAAGTCCTCTCTCGCTGCATTTAAATGTTGTTATTTCTCACAATGACCCACCAATATCAATCAGGACGATGACTCACAGCCTCTGGGCATCAATGCCTTTGACACCAGTTCAAGACAGCATTTAACCCTCAGCATATATTTGTGTATTTATATTCTTCTCTATTAATATCAACCTAGAAAAACATGCTTAACTTTTGAATGTGTCTTTATTTAAAATCACAGTTTAAGCCTTTTAAACTACCCTATGTTTGCCTTATCTGAAATACTAATTTTGTTATACTGGTGCTTTGTTATACTGGTGCTTTTAAGTTCACAGCCACTGGTTCCAAAACTAATTGTGCCTTCTGTGCTAATTAGTAGCCAGGCAAATTCAAGACACTATTTATTCTGGACTGTTCTTCCAAATATCTGTTAAAAACATCCCAACATGCTATCAAAAAAAGAAAAGAAAAAGAAAAAAAAGCATGTAATGTAAACCAGACAGTACTGACCTTCCATCGTCACAGCTAAGGCAGAACCCCTGCCTTTTTTTGTTTCATTTCCAAAGGAAGCACACTGACCTCTTCCCCGCCTCATTTTTAATTTCTGATAACCCTAGTGAAATTTCACTATGACACTTCACTGCAACTCAGCAACACTACAATCTTCAAGACAAATTTCGTCTTCTATATAATGTTTCCATTTGGTTTTAAAAAAAACCTCCACTAAACAGCTTCAGAGTTAGTATAACATAAAAATTGCCTTTCAAGTGGGATCTTTATCTTTTGCTTTAAAATTCTTCCAATGTATTGAATCTAGTTGACAAGTTTCTCTAATATTTTAAGCTCCGTGGCAGCACAGTTCCACTCCTATTTAAATAAAAATCTCAAGAAAGAGGTTTTTAATACAGATACTCTTATAAACAGGACAGCAACTGTTACCTTCACATGAGCTATAAAATGTTTTTGTATCAATGCCTAACAGTAATCTTCAAAAAATACACACCTCGTTTGTTTGAAATTGATGATAAACAGTTATTTTTCAAGAGGTAGAGAACAACAGTTTAGCAAGTAGATAAACTTGACAATTTTGCCCTCTGATGGATTTACCAGTTAGAACAGTAGTATGTGAGTATACAACTAACTCCCAGAAGAAAGCTGAAAAAGGCAGAGATTATAGAGTTTTTTTAAAAACTATGTAAAGAAATTACCTATTTAAACCAAATAATTAATAGTAGATGTGCAGATCTACGTAGTATCATGGAGCAATGTATTCTTCAAGAATAAAAGAGTCCTGGCACGGAATGATTTAATTGATTTCTCTTCCCTGAACTCAATCTGTTTTTACAGGCACCACGTATAATTATCACATAACTAATGCTGGAAATACACTACTTCATTCTCAGTGGACTGCAATCAACTGCATATAATCATTACTGTTTCCAAAACGCTATCAGCAGATCAATTTGCTGTGAAGCAGCTGTTAGTGATTTAATATTCTCTTTACTTACAAAGTGAGAGCTGTTCATGGTTTTCTTTTGGCAAGTTGGGGGAAAAAGGAAAGAGACAGATGCATAATGCATAATTTAAACCCAGGGAAATTTCAAAGGTTAACGGAAGTTTGATGAAATGTATTCATGCCTGATAAAGCCAAAAGTTGCAATGATTTTCCTGATTACTTATTTTAGCTCTAAGCATTAGAAACCCCCAGGTGAGTGGGGCAGGTGCCCAAAAGGAACTCACTCTGCTGAGCAAGCACCTGGGGTAAGAACTGAACACCAAGAAGGCAAACCAGGCAAGGAAGGAAAACAAAAATTGCTTACTCCATCGTACCTTCTTATTCCCAGCCATCTGCCTATCCCACAGGAGTTCTTGGGTTTCACTGCTCCCAAAAGGATGGTGAATCTAAATAGGATATTGCTATTGGAAGGAATGAGTCCTCTGCAATGATGCATTTGGAACAGTAGTTGAGGTAGGAACATGAATAACAGGAACCTGTGACTGAAACAATACTTGCCCCTTTTCCCTCCCCTCTCCAGTCCCACCACACTTCAAAGGTAAGAGTGCTCAATCTCCTTGGTGCCAGAAGAAAGGCTGATGCAAACTTCTTGGAAGAGCTTCTTGCAAATGTTATGTCCCTGAGCCACCAAAGCTGCATGCAACAGTCTCCCAAAAAATTGGTTAGAGGCAAACTAGCCCAGCATCTGAGCAGACATTAAATAGCTGCACTTGTTTCCTCTTTATTACCTATTCTTTGACTCTTCAAGGCAGAACTTCTCCTAGAGGCTATTATAATTCCTGTATCAATGTTTTTCAAATGACACCTTAAAGAGAGCTGAAACAAACAAGAAAAAAGAAATAGGAAAAGATCCAGAACTGCCTTCAAATCTTTGGGTTTTAAATACAGTCCAAGAGACAGCCTAAGCACTGCAACATCTGAATGGTGCTGACAATGTGGAAAACAGCCAAGAGGGGAATCAGCCAAGTGTCCAAAACCCATGCCCAGACAAGCATTTCAGTCATTAGAAGGTTAAGAAATACTCTAAGTGTTGTTGATAAGTAAAAGGATTTGGTCATATCCTGAACGTGAGCAATAATGGATGGTGAGAAAGTACACAACTGATAGGAAAAAAAATTGAAAAGGTTAGAGTTTTAGTCTGAGTTTTAGATGATTAACAAATATGTCTGTAGATCTGAAACTGGGCACAGAAGATAGGTCTGGAAAAGAGCTTGTAAGTTTGAGACATTACTAAACATTTACAAGTGGAGAGATGAGGGTAATAGAATTAATTCAGCTGAAATACAAAATATGGCATTACATTAAAAAAATACAGTTTTGAGACTTGGTTGGCTAATGACATAGCTGGAGTCCTACAGTTTTAACTGTGGAGAAAGCTAAAAGTCTATTTTAGTTTAAAAGTTGACTTTACACAGAGAAATTTTTAAATAAGAAAGCCATAAATCTCGAATACACTACCTGAAAAATTATGCCAAATAGAGAGTTAAAGAACAAGTTTTATACAGTGAAATTGTTTGGAATGTTTAAAGTTTGCCCAGAATCACCTTAAAAAGGCACCCACACTGACAAAAGGCACCCACACTGACAAAAGGCACCCACACTGACAAAAGGCACCCACACTGACAAAAGGCTTATCTTGCCAGGGAAAACAAACAAACAAAAAGCCCACAAAACAACACAACACTGACGTGCAGCAAAAGACACCCAACTAACAGAAAAAAAAGTGACATTTAATTACTACTCCAGAAATCCTGCCTGGTAAGCCTTTAACCTGTAATTCTGACTCTGTCTTTATGTAAAGGACAGACAGCATTTATGGGGAAAGAAACACTCGATATTTTCCTGTTTCATCAATAACTGATAATTAGAACAAAAACACAGCTAAGTCTTCAGAACTGTTTTGGTCTTCCTGTATATCCTGAAGATAAGGCATTCCTTCATACACTTTAAGTTTTCAAGTAATTAGTTGTGACCAGTAATAGATACAATGTGCCAGAATACTTAATTCCTCAGACTTTTTAAACACATACATGTAATAACACTGGAAAAAAACCCAAAACCAACTCACATGATTGAATCTTCTGGTGAAAGCAACAGCATTTGGTGCAGAACTGTATTTCTCTTTTTTATTCCAGCCACAGCTTGCCAGCTCCTGGGAGAACAAAGGTGTACATTCATTCTTTTAAATTAGTGCATAATACATATTCAGAGCCAAGAGCATATAGAGACACAAATCTGAAAAGTTTCAAAATAACAGAGCAATAATACATTGAAGTAATAAATATAGTTACACTTTTTCTGATTTCTTTTGTAAATTGATATTCCACGTGTTATTTCTGAATTGTTCTGAATTAGATTTTTTTACACTTCATCTTTTGAATGATTTTCTTATTAGAAACAGTGAAATAATTCAAGATCCATTTTATTACCAAAGAAAATCCTGCTTTAAATGTGAATCTGAGCTGGGAGAGCAGCACATTATCTTGTTTTTAATTGCTTTACGAAGACACTTAAAGTTTACTGAGAAGATATACCTTGTTAACTCAATGTAGACGTGTCCCATTATTTTAACTTTGCAAGTTGCATTAAAGAAATACCAAAACTGTCATCTTTTGCAGCAACATTAAAAGAAACACTATTTCCAGTTTTCCCTTCTGAAGAAGCCAAGTTTATTTTAAGTTGAACAACACTCAACATTTAAATAATTCTGTTGAGTAAAAGGGAGCAAGGGGATCTGCTTAAAAGATTAAAAAAAAAAAAAAAATCATTTAGCTCCTATATTTGAGTCACCCTAAAAACTGTAGGCCTCAACAATCTAACAAATTACCTGTAAAGCCTGGGAAAGCATGACTTTGTAACTACAAAGTTACAGTGCCCCTTACTGGTCTGTAAAATTTAAGTCAGCAGTTGGGCAATTAAATCATCTTCCTTGTTATTTACTACCACTTAATTTCAATAAAGCAGTTTTAATTGAAATCATAAAAACCTAAATGTACCAAAATGAGCTCTTCTATTTGTATACAGTAGCATACAGAATAGATGCAAATATATACAGCCTACAGCACACAACCTATTCCACAGTGCTACCCAGAAAAATAATCAATACAGAGACAGTTTAATTATTGAAGTGGCATAATAGCAAAGTACAGCCTTTCATTTTTATTTATTCATGCTTTCTTTCCACATCTTCCACTCTGAAGCGCTCTCAGTTCTATCACCACATTGAAAACTTCTTACTGAAACCAGTATGACTCTATACATCCAGCTACAATATAATGTAGTTAAGATGACTCAATGCATAACCAATAATTGTGCCATTTAAGACAGACATAGTCTAAAAGAATTTGGTATCCGGATATTCTAAGCTCTAAAGTTTTTTTGTTGTTGCTGGTTTTAAATCAGGAACTTCTTAACATCTTTTCAACCATGGTCCCAAGACTACTGAAGAGTCTCATGCCAGTTAAGAGAGACCTTGAATTCTTCCACATGTTGAAGTTTGTGGTGTGCTGGTATTTGTTAGAGCAGACTCAGATGCTCCTGTCCACAGGCACTGGGAAGAATGCAGAGTCTCCAGCTTTGTACTGAGAGCCACTCCTTCAAATTTCACCAGGAAGTTCTGCCACCAAAATCCATCCTGCAAAACGCTGGCATGTTCAGCATAGGAATGCACAAGCCCATCTCCTCATATCTGCACTTCAATGACTATGCAGAAAGCAACCATGAAGCCCCGAGCTGCTCCTAGTGCAAAGCAGAGCAGGCTATTGGAGAAGGAAGCCATGCAAGAGACTCGTTTACATTCTCTGTCCCTCAGCATCTCCCAGTAAAACAGTTTCCATTGCAATAACAGTCACAGCTCTGCGCTTGGGAGAATACAAGGTGATTCATCCTTATTGGTATCTGACAATTACACTTTAACAGCAGAAAAAAATTAGTTACTGTCTCGGGTTTAGAGGAGGCATGGTAATTTCCTAATAATTCAAGGCATGTGCTTTTACTATTTCAATTCTCATCACCAAGTCAAAAACCAATTCTGATTCTGGGCAGAAGTTACCCATTGCCCTGGCACTGTACATCTCAGGGCTTACATGGCACAGATATCAGAAGCAGACATGGCACTGAGGTTTGTGGCACTGATGTGTATTTTAACACAATGAAGAAGATGCAACACAATAATTTAGATAGTCAAGGAAAAAAAAAAAGATATTTAAAGAATATTGCTCACACACTTCATGAAGATAGCAAAAATTCATCTTCAGTTCTTTTAAAGATTAAGCATCTAGGAATAAATCTTTCAAAACTTCTATTTGCAAAAACAAATTAAAAGACATTAAATGCTAAAAATATACATTCATATTTCATTCTACAGAGTTTGGAAAGCAGACAGATTCACAGCCTGTATAACAAAAATTTGTTGGTGAATTACAACAATCTATAATAAACACCCAGTTTTTAATCTTGGCACATTGGGAAAGATGTTGTTCATCATCTCCCATCATGCATGCGGATGAGAGCTGGGAAATTTGATTCTAAATAGAATATCTACTTGTACTGATATAAAAAAAAAAAATCCATCAGCGCCTTTTAGTCACTCATTAAAGCCTGAGTTCAGAAGCCCTTTATACAGGTGAAATCAGGTCATTATTGTTTTGTTTTCTAATTACAAATTCAAAAATGTTTGAGTGCACACATCAAGGTATATGTAAAGATTCATAACGTGAATCAAGATACCGATATGGCACACACTCTGGCAGATACTTCAGAGAAACTCAGAGACCTACAACACTCATTAATCTGCTGCCGAGACACCCATAGGCAAACGAAGCATTCCATGTTTGTTTCATCCTTCTGCAAAACAGGGGGTAAGCATTTTAATTGTGTCTACCTTCTTCTGACCTGAGAGTTAACCTGTATGCCCCTTTTCCATAGGGGATTAACACCATTTAGAGGCAAATCAGATACAAGAGGACAGATCTCTGCCTACCTGTGAAGCAGCACTGATGGACAGATAGTACTTGCACGCTGTCAGCACCTTTAACTGCTTTTGCACAAGCACTTGACAAGTGTCAAAACAGCCACCCTTCCTCAGATGGATATTTTCAGAGAAGGCATCACATGCATTTTTCTTATGCAGTACATACAGATTTCTTAAAAGGAATTACTTTCTAGATCTATTCACCTACTCTCCTATAGTTTGTCTTTAAGATAAGGTTCATTTTATTACTCTGCTTTCCCCTTTTGTGGTTTACAATAATGAGTTAGAACTGCCACCAAAATTAACTGTACTTTCTTGGCATTTCTTCTCACTACCCGGACAATTCTGTCAGTCTGCTCACACAACATCATCTGAGATAAAGGAGGCAGCATTAAAAGAGCATCAAATTATGAGGTAGGGAGTATTGGATCAGTGTCGCTATATCTAACTTGCTTCCTTGTGGTTGTTACACAGCTGACCGCTCCTGTTTGGTGCTGGAAGCAGACTGCAAAGAATAAACTACCATCAAGCTTAAGTAGTAGAATTTCTTTATCAGCAGATCATTAGGAAAAGTCCTAACTAGTTAAATTGGTGCTTTGATTTTTCGATATCCAGTCCTTTGAAGCTCAGTGTAACCAGAGATGAAGCACTGTGTGACAACACCCACAGCTTATTCAGCTCCAGCACTCAAGGGCAAGGGGAATCCTGCATAGCAGTAATGCCTAACATAAGAAAAAGAAGTACACAAACACATAGACGAGGAAAATATTTTAAAGAGTAAGATAAAAGGGGAAAATACTTTAAAGTTTTGGAAAATAGCTTTAAAAAAAAAAAAAAAAAGATATATTCTATTAGAAGATAAGGATAAATATATTCTGCCAATCAAAAAAAACTCAAAGGAAGCCCAGAAAAAAAAGCCAGAGAGATCAAATGGGAGGCTTTTTAAAGGACTAAAAAACCCAACCAATTAAAAAAATTACGAAAACCCAACACCATAAAACCTCAAGCAAAAAACCCACATAGGTTGGGAAATAGCTTGCTGAAATCATGAAAGCTAAACCATGACAATGTTTTCAAGTGCAGACCAAAAGGAAATCTTCAAAAAAAAATCTGTGGGTAAACAAATGATGATAATCAATAATGACAACCAAGAGATTCAGCAGGTTTCTCCAACTAAAGCAAAATATTCTCAGGGCGGTACAAGAGTGACATGACAAAAACCTGCTACCAATAAAATAGCTTATGATAGTCTAAAGGTGACTGATGGGCTGAAAAAGACTCCTACATTACTGATAAAGTGGTCAATAAACTGAAAAATAAACCTTCAAAAGTGGAAAACAACGCCCACGGGAAAATGCTAATCAGAGAAATAAAGATAAACAAATTCATCCTTTATTATAGTCACTGTGAAGATTCTGAAAACATCAGTTGAAGTCAGGCTGCAATCAGAAAGGAATAGAGCATTACACAAAAACAAAACAGAGAACACACATCATCAATATATTATCCCAGTATATCCACAGATCACACCCATCTTGAATACAAGATGCCATTACAGCCATTTTCATTTTCCAAAAAAGATATAAATCAGTTAGTTAGGGAAGCACAGGACAGGATGAGGTATGGCATGAGGTATCAGGAGCTGAAACCTAAAATATCATCACCAGAATAGTCAAATCAAGCTGTTTATCATTCAGAAACATTAAAACCCAGATACTTCATCTCTAGCACTAGCTCAACATATTTAAATACCAATACTTCATGCCTCAAAAACTATTAGCTCCAGATATTTTTGTGTTATAAAACCATCTGCTTCAGAGCTATATGAACTGGGACAAAAAGTAAGATTTATTGGCATATTTACACTTTTCAGTTCCAGGATTTATACACTGGCATAACTGCTTTTCATTTCAACTTGAAAACAAAACCAATGAATGACTTACCTCTGGCTGAATTGCTTTAAATACAGGGACATCCATTAGTGTTATCTGACCCTAAAATAAAAATAAAATAATAATAAAAAAATTAAGCTCAAAATAACCTTGCATTCCATCAAGTTGCTGTGCTGCATGAGAACTGTACTTATGCTGTTTCCTTTTATTATTTGACTTCCATTTTGTAGCTAATTTCTGAGGTTTCAGCTCCTACCACAGAGCTGTCCTGAAAAAATAGAGAATAAAGGGTTCCAAATTTCACATATAATAAAATAAACAAATTATGGGAAGTTATTCTCAGGAGCATAATCCTGCACTTACGTACATAAGTCAGAGCTTGAACTTAGAAATACTATAGAAGAAATTATCCAAGGATACGAAGAACTAACTTTAGTTGTTCAAGGACAGTTTTTCTTCAAACCCCGAACACAATTCTATTGAAATGTCCCTAAAATTTTTCAGTCAATACTTGAACCATATTTGAATAACTAAGTTCAGTAATTGTTCAGCTGCACAGTGACAGCTAAAATTAAATACAGCCATCTCACTTTCAGCAAGTCAGAACCAGTAAGTACATTTTCACTCTGGCATGTCTGTTCAGCTTCAAAAAGGGTAAAGAGGAACTCACAGTCAAAGACCAGGTTTTGCATTTTGAAACATTCAGAGCCTTCTTTCAAGCGAACAATTTCACATTGCTCTATGTCTGTGTGTCCAAAAGAATGAGACTAGCTCTTTCAAAGAGTACATAGGTAGCCCAGAAATATCAGTGCCATCCGAGTTAGATATCGCAGACACCCTTTAAACAATGAATCCAGGGACCTTGTTCTATCTCCTCAGATGCGAGCTGAGCAGCTTTATTTCCATTTCCTTGAAAACGGTGGTTCCTCCATTTCCACACTCTGTGGTACACACTGACAGCTTTGTGATTCTCACGAATTGCAATTGCCACTGAATGCCATTGTTGGAGAGCAAAATGGCTTCCCAGATAAGTTAACCTTGCAGAAAAATTTTAACTAGGATGCTCTAGTTGAAAGAAAGCAGAAGCAGAGAGATGTACCTGCTCTAATGAGAGTATCTGCTCTAATGAGGCCAGAAGTGATGTGTTTTCCCAAAGATGACCAAATCTACATTTTGTAGCAGACCTCCTTGTCTTCTAAATCTATTTTTAGGTATGAATTCTAGCCATCAAACATGACCATTAAAAATATATATATATAAATCAATCCCAGCTTCTCTAACTGCCACAGTGGACACAATCATCTGGTATTTTGCAGTACAAATCACTGAAGTAACAAGCTCTTTATGAGTTTCCATTACAAAATTTCTTGTCTGAGCTCTGCTTTAGTTGGCTGCTCCTTCTTCCAAACAATAATGTTTTATATTAATTTTTCTAGTCTTGGGCTAAAGTGAGATTTAATCAGACCAATTTAATGAATCCACATACTCAACTAAAAATAAAGACAACATACATTTAGAAATGTGCATATCTGAATACCTTTGTAACAGTAAATCCTGTACAAATTTTTACATAAACAAGACATTCTTGGTTCTGTAACATAAATATAATCACATGTGGTATAAGGTATATGATTTGTACCTGCCATTCATTAATACCCATAAGCTATTTAAATGCCAACTTAAAAATCAATTTCCAAACTATAATTTTTAAATGTGGTTTAACAATCAACTGATCAGTTGCAGCATCTGTCTCAACAGTACAAATTATACTGTACCTTAAAAGTTGAAATGAAGTCAAGAATATCAGACAGACATACCCTCCAAATTTGTTTTAAGCAGCAGTGATTAGTAAGAACAGAAAATCAGGAACATAGTTGTCCAAAATACTCTTTGTCTTCAACATAACTTCTCTATTCCCTTTCACCCATAGCAACTACAGTAAAATATATACAATAAACTTTTGCCAAAAACAAAAGATGCCTTTCAAACTGAAAGCAACCTTGCTAACTAAAACCATTCTATTATTTTATTATGAGGCCTATGAAAAAAGGACTTATTCTTGAAGAAATAGAAATAGTTTATTTTCCTAAAATTAAAGTCTCCTCAGCATTATTTTCTTTTTTTTACATCATCAAGGTTAGAAATGCAGAAATCCTCACACTAAGCCTTTTTTTAAGAGGGGTAGTTTTATCTTGCCACAAAAAGTACAGACAGCAGCAAGTCATTCCTGGCAGGGGAAGCAGATGAATTTGTGAAAGTGCACCTAGACAACAAAAACTATTCCAACAGTGGTTAATAAAACTCTGCTTTTGAAGGATTTTGAACGTATGCACAGACAATGCTAGCAATTTTTTGTGCTATTTCCCACCTTTTGCTAACACGGGCGGGTTATCTGGGAAAGGACAAGGGCCCTTGGACAGTGACAGCAGTACTACCCTGCCAGAAGCTACAGCATGCCTGATAATACTCTGCTAGAGGTGAAAGGTACAGCTGGAGCTTTACATCACACGTGGAAGAGCATTAGACATTTCTAAACGTGTCATAAATGTCATCCTGGGTTATGTTACACTGTACCTGAGTAAGCAAATACAGCTTCATCTTGACAATTTAATAGTACGCCCTCTTATTTGAAATATCTACGTATAAGGCTCTTTTGAGGAAACAAATAGGCAAAGCGTGGGGCAGGGGAAGACATCTGACAAGTAGGAGGAAACAGATTTTTCTCCAAAAGCATGATAGTTAAGAAGGGGACAGGGAAAATCTGGCTAATTTCTACAGTTAAAATGGACTTGAAGCTAATAATCAAGGTCCATTCAGAGAACACCTATCCTAAAAAGAATTGAAACACAAGTTTATATTTTTATTTCTAAATCTTACTTAAAAGTTTAAGATGATAAATAGAGAATGCCTAAGACAAAGGTTTCTCTATGAGGGCAGCCCTTATCTAAATATAGGAAGTCTGTGTCACTGTGTAGGACAAACTTGCCTGATATTTGGGGATGTGTGTTATTTTTAACTTCCCACTCAATCTACCCCAGTTCCGTAAACCATCTAACCATGTATCCATGGCTGTGCAGGCACAAGTACCAAGGAATTACACTTTCTTACCTGCAGATAACACTCAAGGGACACAGGGACAGAAGGAAGGGAAGTGTGGATTCATTTCTCTCACCTGATCCAATCCTCACCATAGAACAGCCACACATTACAGAGTTAACTCTTCCTTTTGATTTCCAAGGTGAAGAGCCCAGTTCTGAAGCACCAGCCATGGAACTCCATCTCTAGTCTCCTATCTGTCTGCTACAGTACACCAGGCTTTCTCAGAAATTTATTGTTTTAGGTAAACATGTGGCTGATTGAATGTATCACTGTGCTTCTCAATAAAGGAAATTAATTAGAAAATTGGGTGGGGTGGGGAAGGTGGAACCAAAAGAATGGGCACTTCAATGAAATTTGAATATAGGGTCTATTAAAACAGACCGAAAGACCCAGGCATTTCAATAGTTATTAACATTTCACTGCAAATCCTCCTCACTAAAACAAGATTACAACAACAGTACAACAAAAATGAGCCAGGAAACTGATTCATCATTCACACAGAGATTCAGAATGCTTAAAAACAAATGTTGTCTTCCTTCCCAGCACTCCAGAACGTGTCATCTTCATCAACCCAAACTGCCTTAGCTAAATTAGACTATTGCCTGCTTCAGTAGTGACTCCTAAACAAATTACTTTAAGACAGGATCAATACCCAATATTTATGAAACAAAGATTGTTATTACACCTTCACACCAGAATTCACAAACCAAAATAAATGCACCCATTTTAAATGGGGATATTAAATGGGAATATTAACACAGAATAACCACAGAAATGTCAAAGTTCAAGATTAACATTCATTACTAAAAAGATTTGAAATTGCTATTAGGTACACTACAACATTAAAAAAAGCAAATCTGACAACTAAAAAAAAACTCATTAAGTTTTAACAGAGAAGCTTCTTTCTTCTAGTATCACATTGATATTAGGCTGGGGTTTGGTTTTTTTGGTGTTTTTTTTTCTTTTTTTGCTTGTTTGGTTTATACATCTTGCTGCTGTCACTAAAAGCAGCATCAATCTTCAGTAACACTGCATCACATTACCACTTGTTCAAGAAACATCCCTTATTGAAGATTCCTTCTTAGACAGCTCACAATTTCCATTAAGGGCTCCAAACACTTAAAAAATGGTTCACAATTCAAAAGAGGCAAGCGACTGACAGGTGAAAGCTGATGGATAAAAAGCCATTTGGGTTTGTAGATATGACAGTGTACCTCACATAAGAGTTTAAAAATACCTTTGACAATTTCTTTTTTTAAATATTTACTTATTCATATTTATAAGTCTAACACATAACTGATTTTTTACCATTTTAAGGGTGCTTGCTCACTGCTAAGTAAAAAATAAAGCAAACCGAAAGGCTGGCATTCTAATTAATAGCACCTGAAACTACAAAACTTAGGAAAAAAATTATTATATTTATGTTAGATAACATTGCTCAACTCTTAGAAAAAAAAAGTAACTTTGACCTTGACCAAATCAAGGCAATTTAGACTCCCATAGACAAGCCACTGATCTGGTTTCTGCAACGAGGAGACACTGCACTAACTTTCCTCATTCCAGCTCCTCAACCCAGCCAATACAAATTCCTGGAGAGCTCCCCCTCCTCAATGTGGTTTAATGTTCTAATATTCAAACCAAAAATTGTAAGTCTTCACATCAGTTTGTTACACGAAGCAAGCCAACCATAACCTCTGGGTTTTTTGAGTTGTCAGCTGCATATATTTAAAAACAAACAAACAAACAAACAGAAAATCACATGTACAATACAAAACCTTGAACTTGTTTGTACTCATCATCCAAATAATCATTCTCATAACACAAAGATAGGGAAACTTGGTTATTTTCTACCTTTTCAGAAGTCTATCAAGTTCATTTATATATATATATTAAAGAACTACTTCATTGCTCAGGCAATGCAAGAGCTGAATGCAAGTTTTGTGTTGATGTTTACACTAGATCTTAGGTAACAATTCTAGAATGTGATTAGTAGAGGTATGCTTTTAATGTACAACTAATATATTTCCCAATCTTCAATCACCTGAAGAACCTACAAGAGGAAACAATATTTTAAAAATAGTGAATCATCATCTTGCAATTAATTAATTAATCTTGCACTGGAATGGGAGCCAGAAAGACAACTTTTTACCCCCCTGTGTAAAAAGGGGGGTAAAAACCCCTGACACTGGAGTTTTTTGCATGTGGCTGAAAGACCTCGCTTGCGGACAGTCCTCAATAAAATATTTTAGCTCTCCTGTGTGTTGAGACGTTGGATTTGGGAACAAGTAGTTCAAAATACTAACACAAAGCTTCATATACAGATAAAGAGATTCACCTCTCCCTCGGGCAAGGCTGACAGGCTAGAAATTTTACAGCTAGATGATTAAGAAGCACATCTCATCGTGCTGCTTTGAGGAATACTGAGAAGCTCAGTGAAGTAAAATTTTTAAAATATTCCTTAATTCCTTCTCTCTTATTCTGTGAACACATATGGATCACCCTCTTTCCATAAAACCCTGTAACTTAAGAACTCCTACTTGCAGTTAACACTGCTGCATTGAGCTCCTCTCCATGCCCCTATATGAAAATTCCCATTTGATCTGGACTATAATCCCACCTTTCTAGTCCCTAGACCTTCTCAAGCATGACCTCCTTCTGCCAGGCTACTTGCTGTACTCCAAGTTTTCCTATGATGCAGCTACCGTGAGGACAGTGCACTTCCCATAGAGATCCTGGACAGAGACTCTCATTGTGAAAAGAAAAACTAAGTTTCTGTCTGCAATGAAAAAAATAACATGTCTACATTTTGGTTATTGAAGAATGTTGCCATCATCTGATTTTCCTTGAAGCCATGTTGGTTCAAATATCACTTCATAAACTGTCCCTTAATCTGAATTTTTAGAAGGAATTATATTTAAGCCTTCCAACTTGGCTTAGCACTGTCTCTCCAGGCTGCCAGAATACTTTTCCTCACTGAAAAAATAGCTAAGCCTCTGTTAGGCACTGCATCAGTAGGAGAATAATTCTGCTGTCCAAAATGAATGCTGGGGGATTAAAGTTCCTGTGTTGAAACTCAACTTGTTTTCTCACAAAGTCACTCCAAAACTTTTATCATTAATAGTTCCTCCACACGCTATAACAAAGGTGCTTCTTCTTGCTCACACTGGGAGCATACTTATTCTTTAATATTCTTCTGTAAAATAAAGCTAATGGGAACACATAGAAGCAGAAGTCCTTTCTCATCAAAAGCTCCTAGGGCCCAGTACTGCCCTTTATTCAAACTGTTCTCAGATGCAGCAGACAGACCTGCCTCAAACTCCCTCACCCACCAACAACCAGCCTCAGGAGAGGCCAAAACCAACACTCCTGCCAGGAACCGCGTAGCACAGCTCACACCAGCAGCTGCGCAGGAACTCGCACAGGGGACTGCGAATCTGCCAGAGTCCTGCACGAGAGAAAGATCTCCTGGGGAGAACTTTGAGCCAGTTTCAGATATTTTTGTTCTGTTCAAAGTGGCAAAAAATTAGTTTGTGGGACCCCCAACACCTCAAAACCTATTTCTGCACCTTTTTTTTTTTCTTCTTTTTTTTTTTTCCCAAACCCACACAATGCAGCCCAGAACTCTTGGGACCTACTTCCTTTAAAAAAAAAAAAACAAACAACCACACTCTTGTGCTCTTTCTTCAGATACAGATAACTTGATATTTAACTGTTGTAAGAATGCCTCTGAGAAAAATTCATTGTTTTGTCTAAACATTTCTAAAATAAACTTTATCTGTGTATTGTTTCCAAAAGAAGCAATATTCTTTTTTCCAACATCCATTTGACAAAGCTTAACTGGAATCAAAAAGAAATAAATACATAAACATCTTAGTGTGAGCTTTGCTTTGTAGTGCTTTCAGAGACTCAGGCAAAGAATAAAGAATCCTTCTTAGATAACTAGGTGGGGAAAAAAAGCAATGGATTTATACAGCTGCGCTTCCCTTAATTCTACCTCAAATATTTACACCACCGTGGCTAAGTTGAGGTATAAAATGGAAAAGCATGTCAGAAAGTAATAAACAGTCAAATAATTAAACAGTAGCAGTCTAAGGAATAAGAATTTACTGTAAAGCAAAAAAAAAAAAAATACAAATATTTCTTCAACCTGAGGTTCTCCAGCATCTTAATTTGGAGCTCATGTCCCCGAAGCATTTTCCTTTTTTCCTTTCAGTCTCACCAGCCCCCAGTTTCTACTGCCACTGCACCATTAACATATCTCTCCCCGACAAACTGTGCCCTGTACACTCCAAACCACACTTCTCCCTCCAACGAAAATGGACAGCATTCACAGCAACCGTGTCTACCCTGTACACACACTGAACGGCTCCATCGGCAGGGCCAGACACCAGTGGGGAATCCTGGCACCAACTTGTTTTGTGGCTTTGAGCTGTTTAATAAAGAAGCGAGCACTGATCAGCCTAAAAGCAGGTATTTAAAACAGAGACAGTCTCCTTATTAGTTACAGTCAGAAAGCTGTAGATTCCGCAGCAGAAAACAAACGTGTTCTACTTCATACTCATTGAATGGGATTCTTTTTCCCCCAAATTTATGAAGCATACAGGCATTCAGGCATTCAATACATCCCCTGGAAATGAAGGGTCAGTGTACTTTTGCTGAAGAGTTAGCACAAGACTGAACAAAGGACCGTTACACAGAGGGGCACACTGACTGTGCACTCCGGATAGTATTAGATGGCTGCCAAAGGGAAAAATATGGCAATCCAATCACCAAAAATATTTACACTTGGGCTTCTCTTTGGCTTGGTAAGCAGCTTCTTGAAAATACAGGATTACAAGCAATAGCTTTTGTAGTCCAACTTGTCCCTTACCCACTAACTGACTAAACAGATCGAGTTTTGAAATAACAATGATGTCTCTAACACAGTGGGAACTGAAAAGACATCTGTGTCTCATATCGGTACTGAAACCACTAGCATGAATCCTATTTCCACTATCTCTTAAACTTAATTATTTTTCAGATTTTTCCTCTTCTTTATCCAGCATAATTGGAATTGTCCCATCTGTACACAGTGAGCCATTTTGGTCAAAATGCAACATATCATATCAGGTACAGGATGAGACTTCCCAATGCTGCTGTTGATGTTATCAGTTAACTCTCATCTCTACCTATGCACTGCAATCCTTTTTCATTGGAGCCAAGGTTTCCTAACCATTAATTAGACAGATGTCTAATTAGCTCTTGTGCAGCAACTTGCTTTTATTGCTGTTTTATTTGCTTTATTACATTATCTTTTCTCCCTATGAATAAGGTACTTACACAGCCCACAAATCACTTCCTCAGTTCACCTCTTCAATTTTTTTTTTTAGAGCAGCATTCATTCTGCAGTTGGTAACAGAATTCAGCCTTCACTCAGTCACAGATGTCAGCAGTCTGCACTGCATCCATTTTACAAGAGCTATCACTAAACTAGAAGTTTTCTCATACTTCGAAAAGCAATTGGTAGCATAAACTTGTCTAGTCCAAGAGGTACATACCCGCTCTTACAACAAAAGCCTTACTAACACAGTTTTGCATTCTTATCAGTGCTGGTGTTCTCAAGAGCTTGTCCATCCTGCACAGCCCTGGTAGTCTTCACATTAGCACTGAAATTCAGCTGAAGACTTTGTACTTCTCTGTTATTGCAGGACTAAAACCAGGAAGACTGAGGAAATGGCCAGTAAAATAAAAACAAGCATAAGGGGCAAAGGTACTTTTCCTCCAAGGTACCCAAGTATTCGGCAAATTTACTTATTTCTACAGCCTTTAGCAAGAATGAGCAGAAAAAAGACAGCATTCAAAGCAAGCAAGCCCTACTGGAAAAGCAGATAGTTGCCTGAGGAAACAGACATTAATGAAGAGGTACAGCTGTGTACAGAAACATTGAAAAAGAAATTAATTATAACCTTGCCAAAGGGCTGAACGCTGACTACCAGCAATTTTGCTCAACTGTTCAGAATTCTATCTATAAGACATTTCAGATCCATAACTGAAACGTGACATAAAGAACTAGATACCTTAAAAGGGAGAAGGCTAAGAATAAAAGTGTTTTCTCCGAGAAAACAGCAAAATTATACCAGGTAGTATAAACAAAAAATATAACCACAGTTTCATAAGTGCAATGTGAAATGTTTAATTAAAAGATTCCTGTTTGTGAGTAGAACTCTGCCCAGTTTGAGGCATAGTATGAAAACAGTAAAAACACTGGATTTTAGTAAAGATTTTTATCCAACCAAGATTTACTAAGTAGGTAGCATTTAGAACACCCATGAAAGTAAAAAGGTTTCTGCACAGGAGTCATGATTTAGTAGAGCAAAAGGATTATGAAATGTGATACAAGACAAAGCACCTTTGTGTATTTTGCTGTCCAAGTGAGTGACAAGATCTCCACAGAGTCTAAATGATCTATTCTGCTCCTCAACAGCATCCACCGCCGGCTAAATAGCTGAGCCATTCAAAGGAACCTGGAGCTACTCTGGCCTGAATGCATAATTCCACTTGAATTCATGTGCCTAGCCCCAAATTCCCCAAGTACTTAGATTTCCTTTATGTAGAGAAATCAAAGATAAAAGAGGAAGGATAGTCAGCCCCAAAAACATCTTCCCGCAAAAAGCAGGTGATTCACTGCCCAGCTGTTCCTGACAACGGAGCAAGGCAGAGGCCCGAAGCTCAGTCAGGAATAAGTCCCATTAACTATCCAAGAAGAATTTAACGTGTAAGTACCACTTCATAATCCAGATGCTTTAAATTTTCAAGATCAATTTAGCCATTAATAATTAACTAAAATCATTATTAACAATTAAAAAATAAAACAAACTTTATGGGAGCATTTTGTGATACATACCACCACGTATCAATAAATCTCTCCAGGACAAATCACCACGAATCTCATCACTTGAGTTATAAATGCAGTAAGAGCAACAGTCTGTTAGCAATCTTTCTAGTAACATACTTGAATCACTTGTCTTAATCTCTACAAGCGGGGTTAAAAAAAAAAACAAACAGCCAAACCACCAAATTTTCTTGTTAAAAACTTGTACTCATTTGTTCTTGGTTCTGCAGGATATCAAACTCATTATTCTGTACCACTGCACCTGAAAGAAGAAACCACTTCCTAGATGTAAGAATCACTAGAGTTAAAAAATAAAACACCTCCAGAAAAAACAAGTACAGATCAAGTGTAATGTTGCAACTAAAATATACATGTCAGAGTTCAGGTGTATCATATAGATTTAAGAATCTTTGGTCTATGCTACATAAAAGAGCGTGAAAAATGCCTGGACAGCATAGCCCCAGAAGATCACTTAACATTTAATAGAACATAGACAGTGAAGAACTATAGTGCAGGATCCATTTTTGACACCTATGGATGACAGAAATTAGGCAAAAACCATACAGAAATGGCCAAGCAGAGGAAAAGTTGCCAAGATTATTCACACACAAAATAATAAAAACTATTTTAATTGCTTACCGCATATTCTTCTGGTGTAACCTTCAGAACATCGAATACCACTGCATCAAAGCTCTTCTTCAGTTCAGCTGAGCCTTTGTCACTCAAGGATTCAGAGCTGCTACTCTTCTGCAAAAACAAATAAATGATGATATTTCGGTTCTCTCTTTTTTGTTTTTATACTCCCAAAGGCAAAATTTGTTTGGACATAAATGTTCACAGAACTTTTCCACTGGACAAATTCTCAATTAAGCATCAGTCACAGGACATACCTGCTCCTGACAAAGACCTCTAAAATCATAGATTCTCAAACTGACTTCAGTGGATTTCAAAGGTCTTCCTCAAAACACAACAGTTACATTTCAATGCTTAATTAAATTCCAGTTTGCTGACAGGAAACTTAATAACAATAATAATAATAATCATACAGTCACAATGAATTTCAAACAGAAAAAACACCACTACGGTGAGGAAGACAACAAGGTCTGACCCAAAGGAACAGTTAACACCAAAGAACAGAACCAATCTCTTCCTGTTTCTCTTAGAAGCACCAAAACTTACAAAAATTACACTGTGAGCTACATATGCGTTCCTGTTGAAGACACTTAACATAAACAATTAAAGTTCTGGAGTTTTTTTTTAAATGCTAGTAATTCACATTTGCAAAAAATACCAGATCCTAGAATAATATTCTATGAATCTTTATCTCCAATATAAAGATTTAGCTTCCCTACAAAACATAAATATGGTTCAAAAAACTTTGTCTGAAAGCAATATGAAGTGTTAATTTCATGTTTCATGTATTGTTTTCATGAAAACAATGCTGAGTAATCACTTCCTCTAGTCTACAGATGCAAACTTAGATTCTCTTCAGCCATTACAAGAAAGGGTTTTTCGCTTGGAGATTGAGATGTCACACCCAGATGTACGCTCCCATCTGAACCCCAGGCATACTTATTTCAGACCCAGGCATACAGCATGCTATCACTTTGCTGTTCCACACTCTCCTCCGAAGACTTGAAAGACCATGCATGTTTCTTGCTTCTTAGCCTCTTCTCACTTTCAGAAACTTGGCATAAAACAAACTCTGACTAAAAAGGAAGAAATAAGATGAAGCACACAGACAGAAGGACCACAGTTACTCCAGTCAATAACTATCAAATTTAACTCCTCTTCAGCAGACAGGATGCTTGCCTGAGGTTCAGTGTGGCACCTGCATGCTTCAGCAATAGCATAACCTTGATGTAAGTGATAACAGAGCTCCCACAACAGTTTTACTAATACTTTGTTTGGATTGATTCAAGAGAAAGAAAACTAGTACTGGTGCACAGAGCTCATTCTTACCGCTGCTGGGAGCTCCAGCTCAGCTGTGGCAAAAGACACCGAGCACAAACCAAGACCCGTCTGTCTTACACTGGAGACAGATGTATTCTCAAGCACTCTATCCTAACCACCATCCTGAGGGATACCTCCTAGAAAGTTGCAAAGATTAGACTCTGGCCCACACAAGGAAGGTACTTTCTGACTGTTCGTGTAATTTCACTGCTAACATTGAAAGTTTTCAAGACACGGATATGGGTCATATACACAACACAGACATGAATGAGCCCTTCACCACATCGCTTCTGGTGGAAGCCAAATTTCAGCACTGTTACACTGTACTCTCAGTAACACCTGCATCACGTCTGCTGATGCCAAGGCAGGGGGGAAGATAGCACACGGTCACTGATGCTGCTAAATAGTTCTACTGTGCTAATGTCTTCTCCTGAAAATCTAACAAGGCAGTATTGTAAGGCTATACTACATATTTTGACTTTGGCTTCCCACTCACAGAAACAAGAACATTTGAACTCCTTGAGAATTCAGTCAGCTGAAATCAACTCTTGTCCATTTTTAAGCACTTCTGTTATAAGGATATATATATAAAAAAAATACATACTCATTTAATAATCACACTCAGTTTTAGTTAGGTCCTTCTAACAATACCATCTCTCTGAAAAACCTGACTTTGAAAACACCACCAAAAACTCCAAACCAGACAGGCATTTTCAGTAACCAAAATACTTACTGAAACATTCCAGTTACAAGTCCTCCCTCCTCCTGGTTAGTCAAGATAGGAAAAAAATACTTGAATCTGCTTTCAGCACGTGGTAACTTTCCCAAAATATATTTTCCTCAATTTTATCAGACATCATGTAAACATTCAAGACTATCTTGTTGAGTAAAAAGAGAGCTTTCCTCCAAAACGTTTTCAGTTGCACGCCAACGAATAGTCAATCAGTGATTCATGCTACAGTGATAAGGGAACTACAAGAATCTGTATAAAAAACAATGGTCTTGAAGACTGATGCCAGTTGTTTTGTTTAAATCTTGACAATACTTATGAAATTCTGCTGGAGATTATTTGATTTCTTTTGATTCTAATTTTCCTTTCACCTTGTTTGTGGGACTTTCCATTTCCTTATGCACGTGCAAGTGCATAGCAAACGTGCAGCTCTGCTAACAAAACACATATGTAAGTATATAAATAAAACAAACACCTTTGGTAAGGTCCCAAGATTCATTCAAGGAAGCAACTGTTTTCAGGACTTTGTGGCTCTCATCACTACTGATTTGTAGTGTTCCTGCATACCTTGTCTTTTAAACAAAAGAGAGATGAAGAATGAAAGGGGGGGGCGGAAGCAACAACCTAACTGCCTCCCCTGAGCAGAAACATAGGGTAGTGCTGTACACCTGTAGAAGCCAAAGCATATATTCAGTCACTCTAAAGAAGAAAGGCAAAGAGTGCATCTGAAAGATCACTCAATATACACTGAAGGCAGATTTTCAGTTCCCTTCATCCCAGTAGTACAAGGCATTAAAAAAAACCCAAACAAAACCAAAACCAACAAAAACTTGAAGAGGGAGTGACTGGCAAGAGTTTTAAGAAAAACAAACAAACAAACCCCCCAAAAACCTCCCAACAACAAAACAATCAGGTCTTGCAAACTCTCCAGCGTTGCTCAGAATTCAGGAATCAGTCACAACTCTCAACATCTCCTCACATGATCCCAGCAAGAAGAACTCAAAAAGTTCTGATATTAGCTTCACCTTGCCCCTTCTTTTCCTTAACAAGTAGATGACAAATGGAAACTGTATTAACTTCAAAATAAGAAGCATCAGCATAGGAAGCCAATCTCCATTGCTTGGCTTATAAACATACTCTAACTCATGAGTTGCTCACTGCTAGAGGGCAGAAACTTTGGTGGGCAGAAGGGGACCCATATCAATCCCTGAATATAGTCCTAGAGACAAAGGGAACAACCTTATCCCAGTGTTACCATGTCAGACCGCCCCTGGACACACACACACACACAAGTGTATGTCAAAGAAGAGAACATTTCCCACAGGCCTTGCCAGCCCAGTTTACTGCCCTAAGAGCATCTAGTATTGTTAAAACCTGGGGAAAAAAAAAAAGCTTTCTTGTCTAGATGTGATGGAAGGGAACATAAAAGAGGCAGCTTTGGCTATGGCAAGGCTATAAATGCTAGCTCATGCTTTATTTTGGTATACAAAGGTCAGAACTTTAAGTTATTTCCATCTCCACTGGGGCATATGAAACTAACATACAAAATAAGAATCTGCTGCACTACATCTGTTAAATGAAAAATCTTACTTTTTGGTGCATTCAGAAAAAAATTATTTACAGTCTTATGTATGCAATAACTGTAATCCTTACCTCTGAAGCCGTAGCTGCAATATTAACACTGCTTGACTGTCCGTTCATTAGGTCCATACTGCCCACACCATTAATCTTCGGCCCTACATTTACAGCAGCAGGATCATCTCCAAGGCAACTGAATAACCATTCCTACAAAGAGCAAAAAGTCATCAGCAGCCATTTTATTCACCTGTTTTAAGTGAGATTTAGTATCTAAAATCCGTAACAACAAAATAAAGTACTTCCAAAATGGTTACACCACTTTGAGGTCCAAACTTTAGATTCAAACACATAGTCTAAAATTATCTACTTAAAAACGTCATAAGACAAACAGCTGAAGGTTGTTGCCATTACTTACTGGCAGTATAGACTTCCATGTTATTTTCCATACTATTTTCTATATGCCAGGTATCAATATGTAAATGCATACATTAACCCTAACTGAAATTTAGGCCTGCAACATCAGTTCACATGATTCTTTTCCTGTGATTAACAACTTCAAGAAATATATTCCACATGGCAACTCTATTAGATAGCTCTCGTAAGAAGTTATCCAATAATTTCCTTAAATGCCCATTTACCACCTTCAAGTGAAAATTATCACAATAAAAGCAATGTAAGAGTACAAGTGGAATTTATCCATTTTTCCACGAATTACCTAAATTATCATTTAGTGAAGAAAAAAAACTACACAAAGGAAAACTCCACACACTAACTTTTGATGTATCTTTGCAACAATACTATCACTTTTAGTTTTCATTTCTACAGAGAAAAGGCTGCAAAGAAATGGAAACCTTTAGCATCCACTACAAAACCAGCAAGACTACCCAATACCCAAGTGTTACAGAGAGAATAAAAACCTGTTAGGGCTTAACTTCCACGAGATGTTAGTGCCCTCTAGTGTGAAAAAGATTAGAAATCGGTTTTCAGAGGTGTATGTTTATAACAAGTGTGACTGTTCCCGAATTTGCTATTATTTACAAAATTCACTCTAGGTTTGTAGTTTAACTCAGAACTATTACATGGAAATTATTCTCTGCAAATAAACAGAGAAGGTGACAGGTAACTGAGTAATACCACACGACAAAACAGTATTACAGCAGCTCATACTGAAGACCTCTACATAATGAAATAAACAAAATAAAGTAATCTGAAAAGCTCTATCTCCAAGTGACCTAAACCAGGTATGTCAGACAAACAAGCCTGGAAGGCAAGAAACAGCAATATTTAAATAATAAAATAGCCTCAAAAAAAGCAGGAACTTTGAAGTGTCATTGTAGGAATGCAATTCAGAAAGGAGGTCAACTGACAGAGAACCATAATGCAAATTTCAGCCAAACACTATAGCTTCTAGGTATTTTTGGGTATTAACAGTTGTCACCTGACCCACGTTGAGCTGTGCTTCTGCAGTTCAGAAACAGCCATTCACATGCCTTTAATGTACCCTTTCTTGTTGGGGTTTTGTTTTTAAAAACAAAACAAAAACACACAGAAAACCAAAAACCTGATGGGACTGTCTCATACACAGGACAGAAAACATTACATTTCACTTTAACATTATACTCCCAGTGCATGCACTATAATTAAGATTGTGTTTCCTCCACTAAAAATACCAGCTAAACCCTAAGTGCAGTTAAGTGTATTATACTAACAGACCATACAAAGGGGAAAAAACATCTCATCTCTGGTTTGCAACTGTCACTGCTGTCCTGTCCTTTCCTATCCCAATTACCCTTCAGATTATCTCATGTGGAATATTTCCAAATGTTCAGCTCCTCAATGCCTCTCTTTCCTATAGCCTTTTAATTTACTGAACTGAATAGCAAGGAAATAAAACTCCTAACTGATATGCCATAATTTTATGTAGTGACAGTAGAGGACAGAGGTATCATATCTCCAAAACCAGTTTCAGGCTCTCCATATGTTCAAAATGATGTTCTTGTCCCAATTTAATCACCTTCTGCTGAAAAAAACTACTCTAAAAATTTGTATTTTAACTACTGTAATGATATAAGGAAAACTGTCAATTTGCACAATTTAATCATACTATATGACCCATAATTGTATCATACAAAGCCAATCTTAAAAGGTTATATATTCTCTGATCTAGTGGAAGGTGTCCCTGCTGATGGCAGGGGGTTTGGAACTGGATGAGCTTTAAGGTCCCTTCCAACCCAAACCAGTCTGTGATTCTATATTTGACCCTTGTCCCATATATACTTCAGTTGGTCCCCTTCCCCATACTAATGGGGAACAACAAGGAGAAGAATTGGAGGAGAACTATTTCTGACCAAGAAAAAGTAAAAAATTAAGTTTGAGTGGTTTTGTTTGTGTAGGGTTTGGATGATGCTATTTAAAAGAAATTATGCATATCATGGAAGCCTATGGAGCTGGCAGAGCGGCCAACAAGAGCAAACTAATTCCTCTGTAAGCAACAGGGTCAAAGCTCAGTTTCCCCATGATTAGCCTCACATAACCCATATACACCCAGACCGGCCCCAGCAACCTCTCCTCGCCTCCCTCCTATTTCCTGACACACCATCTCAAGCCTTGTCCTTGGTCTCATCACATAACAGCTCCAGTTTGCTACCCGATTCCTAAGGCATGATGAGTGTTGTTTGCATCTGCCCACATCTCCTGTGCTGGCTGAACAGAGCACGAGCTCGTTCACCCAGGAGCAGGCCACATGGGTTGTGTGAGCCTGGCAAATACGTGATAAGACTTTCCACCTTCGAGCGCTGTACCTGGAGGGTACAGAGGTGGTGCACACTGATCCAGGTTTTCCTTTTCTACCCAGTTTACTGACTGCGATGAGAACTGTGAGACCTCTGTCCTGCAGTCAAGTATGGTTGAAATTGGCCACCATGCAGAGAAGAGATTCCTATGAGGCATTTAAAAAAAAAAAAAAAAAAGCGATTTTTTTTTTTTTTAAATAAGTAGAAAATAACTTAGAAAAACCCTGCATGCAAAGGAAACTGAGATTACAAAATGTAACATCTGCCAGACAGGCTGTATCATAACAAAGCTGTCCATACAATGTTTATTTTGTACCCATTGCTGCATTACAATATGAAGTCTGAATACATTTATACTTTTCCCCTCTTTCTGGAGATACAGTAAGGGGCAGAATTAGTACTGAACTGCTCTAAACTAGCATTTATCAATTTTAAAGTTCAAGAATTTTCAACATTTAAAATGTACTTTTGAAAGCTGTGTTAGATGTGAGAACATCATCACTCCCATAACAATGAAAAGTCACAGCAACAACTCTAGCCAGTGTATCATTTAAGACAAATATTGAAAAAATACTGACACCAGGATAGTGGAAACATTTGCTTGCTATTCTGCCCTTCTGCTCAACACCAAACTAAGTAGCACAGTGATAGCAGAAAGATATCAGCAGAGCTGTTCACAGCAGCACAGTTGGATATGTGAAATGAGTTTCACCTCACTGCAATAGTGACTCAGATGTTATTTTCACTCTGTACCCTGTATATCCAATTACAAAAACTGAATTACATTGAGAAATTTTAACTTCCAGTCTGTTTCTCCTCTCCAATTTAATAAATGCCTGTGTGCTTAGAAATGCATTAAATGTGGAATTGAAAGTGGTTTTTTATATGATGCATAGAATACTTAAGTATGTATTTATGCCAACCTGGAGCCTGGACACACTATGTGACATCTTCCTACCTCTTCATGCCATGCCTACTGTACAATAAAAAGCAAATTAAAAATACTGATAAAAATACAACATATCCAAAGAATGAAAATGTCTAGACTAAACAGGGTCTGCTGGCTTCAATTTTTTTTCTGCAAATTCACCCAAGGCTGTATTTGATGATCGTTCTACTACAGCAACTGATCTATAAACCCCCCAAACACAAGGCAGGTCAGTGGAGATGAGCAAGGGCAACGTGCCCATGAAGCTCGGGGAATAATGAGGAGTGTGACTGACCACAGCTGGTGCAAAGAAGCTGACTTTATCTCAGCACAAAGGGGACCAGAGGGTGGCCTTTGTTTTAGATAAACAGCAATGTCAGTTGAGTGGATCAGCTGACTATACTACAGTTGAGTGACTCAACTAGTGGTGTAAATGTTTCTCCCCGAGTTCATTAAACAAGTCAGTGTCTCCCTGAGTTACTGAGACCAGCATGGGGAGTGAATATGGCATGGGGGGAGGGAATACTGGAGCCCCCATCACAAGAGAGACCTGGAGCAGCTAGAACAAGTCCAGGAGGCCACGAGGATGACCCAAAGGCTGGAGCAGCTCTGCTGTGAGGACATGGTGCGAGGGTTGGAGG